>NC_058084.1:115378690-115663789 GCF_014858855.1 Bufo gargarizans | reverse complement strand
TTGTACTGGTGTGAGATACCAGTCGCCCCCAAAAACGGATAGAAGCGGGGTGTTATATACCAACAATATACTTTCTATATAGTGCATTTGGGTACAGCAGCATTTGTCTGCTGTTTTGCTGCGTTCCCTCTGCTACACACAGTGACAAACAGTATTGAAAAAAATAATTATAACTGGTGTGCGCATACGCAAAAATTATATTGCCGATATTTCGCATTGAAAAAAAATAATGAATGGAGATCGCAAATTCGATTAATACATCTGGTATGTCACTGTCCATGTTGTGGGACTATTTGTGCACTTCTAGTAATTATTTATTGGCTGCAAATATGAGCGGAAGGTTTTTTAGGTTCGCCTGCCATTAAAATGAATGGGACCCGCCGCGAACTTACGGTTCGCGAACATTTGATCGCGTTCGCGAACCGTCCTGGCAGATGTTTGTCCATCACTACACACTACTACCTTTGTTCATGAGAAAAGGACAGCTGTAGCCGCTACATGAAAAAAGAATTTCTCATAAAAAAAAATAAAAAAATAAGTTTTCCTTCAGTCACATAAAAATGTCTGGAATTTCCTGGGGCCTTATCCCAAGATAATATGAATGGGAAACGCAGCTAAAAATAAAGCAGACACTGGTTAGTCGAAACTCGATAACAGGGAGCTATTTACTAACCGGGTGCAAGAGCCCATGCCACCCGTCTGATTTTATTATCAAACTTGACCAAAAATGCGTATTCATGTTTAGGGACCTCTAGCCTCAGTGAAGTTCACACGTGGACCTCTAGCCTTAGTGATGTCCCACCTTCTGTATGGACATGTGGGGAGAATGACCACTGTGGAAGAAGCACTTGGAAAACACTATAATCCACACTTCGAGCAATGAGGTTTTTAGGATTTTATGGTCTAATGAGGCTTCTATGTTTTTACTGTCTGTGTCCAATTCTGAGACATGATCTCTAATAGGAACTTGATGTCTACAGTGACTTGTACGACCAAAGTCGCAGACTAGACTCCACACACACAAACCAACCCCAGCTATATGAACGGCCGGTGTAATTACTTCAACCGTGTCCACGGAGGAATGAAACGCTAAAAGTGACTACCATATGAAGAGTCTTCTCCGAATTAAGCACTTTACAGATTATACATATCCTTGAATCTTCTCCTACTAGGTTGTGAAAGGGGTTGCACAGAGTTAGAAAAACATGGCTGCTTAAACAGCGCCACAGCAGTACACAGGTTGGATGTGGTATTGCAGCTCAACATCATTCGCTTTGATGGGATGGAGCGGGTGCCAAATTTCAAAATGGTGCATTTAGGCAACAGTTGCCACTTAGCGTCTTCATCCATCTACAGGAGCCGTACCAAGACAACTGGACAGTTGTGCAGCTCAGGGCTAAAGGAAACTTGGTGACAACTACTATCAGACCATGCATGCAGCCATTAGGGTTGTCACACATGACGACTTAGGGGATTCAGTCTTAAATTTATAGGATTCTACGGTTTAAACAGACAAGACAGAGGTATGAAACGGGAAACAAACCAAACAAAGCTATTGGTGACATTTTCTTTTAGAAAGTTGCATAAATCTGCCTATCAAACCGGTCTACAAATTAGATTTCATTACTTCGCTTCCCATTAATCTGACACCAAGTGATATTATACATTTAAAAAAATAAATTAATGTTTTAAGGGGTTGTGAGCTTTCAAGAGGAAACCGGACAGCTGAGGGAATCAACCTGTAATAACGAATACATGATCATTTACCTGACAGATCCTGCGCGGCCGTTCCTGTTCTTCTGTTTTCCCAGGTGCAGCGGTAACATCAAATCAACACCACATGACCACTGCAGCCAATCACTGATCTCAGGGCTGCACTGAAGAGGCCAGTGACTGGCTGCAGCGGTCAAGTGTTACGACGAGATGTCACCGTTGCAGCCAGGAAAACAGAGCCCTGCTGGGGGAACTGGCGAAGAATCTGTCAGGTCAGATAAAGGGGACAACCCCTTTAAAGAGACAAAACGAGTATCTATCACCAGAAGAGGTGTCCCAACATATTCATCTACAACGCTGCCAAATTCTCGTGCATCAAAGACACTGAACAAAAAGCTGCAGCTGTTTCATGACCAAAACAATACAGATACAGCTTCCTGTTGTTGCATGCGGCTCGGTCTCCTCTTAAAAATCAGAGTAATGTGCACAGAGCAGGAAGTTCACAAGCTGGGTTTTGTGAAAGCCACATATACCGTCAAGAACAAGGAAAAGAAAAAAGCAAAGGCAAACATTCACAGTACATCGTGTACTCAGTGCACCATGTTAGCACACTTACCTGATGGACAGGCACTTTCTGGGGGGTACTCTGAGGTGACTGGTGAAGCGAAGTCCATGGTTGGTGATGAGAATGTGACGGCGGTGAAGACTGATGGTGCATAGCTGGATGAGGCTGACAGTTTGCCATTTGCTGCTGAAAAGATTGATGACCGGGAAGCTGCGGTCCAGACATCATCCGTTCTTGTATTGCCTGTGGATCTGCATGGCTAACTCCAGGACAGCCATTTGGTCTCATATGCCCACCCATCTCCCTTGGTGTTGAGGACATGCCTATGAATGTCTGACCTTGCGGCATGTTTCTGGGACCCATGTTCCTTTGTCCCATTCCCATGCCGCCAGGAGGCTGGTGACCTGGCGGATGAGGCATATTTGGGTAACTTCCAACATCCATAGGAATCCCCGCGCTGCCAGGCCTAACTTGCGGCGGAGGGGTGCCGGCTGGATTGCTCATTGCTTTCAAGGGTGACATGGGAGGTGGAGAAGCATAGGTTCCCTGAGGCTGTGAAGGATGCATAGTTTGTGTGTTCATTTGGTTAAGTGAGCCGCTAGGATGAATTGGTTGCTGGTGCATCAGTCCTTGACTATTGTTTGAAGGAAACCCCACAGCATTTGGGTATCTAGGTACAGACGGAGTCATTGGAGTGTTGTTTGTAAGGCCTAAATTCTGATTCATCCCTGTATTATTAACTAATCCCTGATTAAGGTTACTATAAGGATATCGGGAATACTGCCCTGAGTTGTTTAGCGTAGGTGAAGGTACAGTCTGGTTTCGAGAATTAAAATTAAGGGACTGTGGCCTAACTGCACCCTGCTGAGGAGTATTAGGAGAAAATCTAGGACTGTGAGCAACAGATTCTCCATGGAGAGTACTGGGGGGATGGTGATGAAATTGCTGGACCGAATGACGTAGTGAAGGCCCCATGTTAGGATTTTGTTGGGGTACATGAGACATATGACCAGGTCCTGCAGTCCCAATGAAGGGATTTCCTTGATTAAGACCATCTTGTCCTTGTGAAAACTGATTCATCCTCTGTGACTGTAGTGAACCATGCTGTTGCATTGTGAAATCTCCTCGAACCATGTAGTTACCCATTTGCTGAACATGTTGAGGGTGAGGAGGACCCTGAGGTCCGGAAGATGTGGGTGGTTGCTGCTGTGACTGCGGCTGCTGGTAAGATGGCCTTATCTGATCAGGGACCTGCACTGCCCTAGGTCCCCACATAGAACCACTGTCTACAAATGACGGCCCATGCCTTTCATTCTGCATACCAGGATACACTCCCATTTGGCCACCACCATGGGGGACCTGAGAAACAGATGTGCTGTGATACTGTGAATGTGGAGAGGCAATCCCATTCCCAGGAGTGTTCGTCATCATTCTGTTAGGCTGATCCATCATGTGCATTTTCTGTGGCTCATACTGGTTATAGTGATCAAAGTGGGACAGCTTGGCTTGGTTTGTACCGCTGGGATTGTGGTGGAGTGGCGACTGCAAAGAACCAAAACCCTGATCCATTGGCATCTGCTGAGCCATGGAGTTGACAGCATTTTCAGTAAATCCACATTCACCGAGGCCCTCCAAACCTTCACTGAACATACTACCATCATCCCCAAATAAACTCATTATGCCGGGATCCGCCATTTTGCTTCTGCACACTGCTCTTTGGAGCCACGGGCGCGAGATTGTGCTTCACCTCTCGACAGAGGTGTTTGTCCTCAGAGCCGTTAATCCTTAGTTAATCTCTTTCATGTCATTCCATATTGTCTTAATTCTTTCGGACCATGCAGTGTCAGGCAGACTGGTGTCTGTTCCTATGAAGAGATTAAAAGAAAAAAAATCTGTTAAAATCAACAATAATAATACGTTATAAACCAAACTAAAGCGTTAAAAACAGAACATCCATCTATGAATGGAGATTTCAAATGAACAAAAAGAAAAAAAAAAAAAAAAAAAGTTCTAAAACTTAGACACCGACGCCGCAGAGCATTCATTTGTGGGGTGGAACAGAACAAAAGAACAAAATGCAGCCGTAGCATCAGCTGCCACAGCAGGCGGACAGATGTATGGATACAGCCAAGCATCCCATCTGCTAAACTAAAGCCCTGAAAATGCTCTAGTTACCAACAGCGTGTCCTTAACCTTATTCCCCGAGGAGTGTAATCAGATGAGCAAGCAGCAGCATCAAGGGCTGTGATAAGCTAAAGTTAGCAGAATCCGCTAGTCCATTTAACAAACACCAGAAGGTAGAAAGTGACCCTTTAAAGCAGCCGAAAATCTATTTCAAACAAGATGGGTGGAAGGATTTTCCCTCTCCATCCCCCGCTCTTGTGCCGTACACAGTAGAATATTGTCCTGCGTCTTCTAGAAACGGCGCGATGTGTGCGGACTGCACGGAGACCGCAAAATCCACGGCTTCTAGCACCTCTACTCAAGGTCAAATTGCCTGAATGATGGGATTCATGGTGTGGTTACACCAATGTGATCCTACAAGATGGAATTAAGGGATGGCTTATTAAGCTACCGGGGAAAATCATGCGGTAAAACACGGCCGACTGCCAAAAAGACATTTCGGGGGTGATTTTTGGGAGTATTTTGCAGTTGGTTTCAATTTATTGTATGGAAGACGACAGGAACGCTCACCCCGGGTTCGTTACATAATGTGCCGAGGAAACAAACGGTTACGAGTCCCATCCTGGTGAGTGCCACGCTCACTTAACACTTTCAGGGAATTTACTGGGCTTCCACATGAATGTTTACAGACGTTGGGCCGCACTCCCTGGAATACACCATCCTGCCAGATATAGGAGAGGTAACACGGCGTGGAGGGTCGCCCAGAACCGGGCTATAGTATTACTATGTGGAGCAGTTTGATTTGCAAAGTGAAGGATAAATTCGGCAACCGAAGTGAACAAAAAGTGCATTGAAGAATCCGAGCCACGCTAGGTATTTGTCACTATGATTCTAACGCATAATCTTATTTTTCTTTCCAAGTATTAATGGTCGTGGGCTGGTGCTTCTGCGGTACGCAATGGGAACAAGTAGCTGGATTCATAACTCCTCTGAAACTTTCCCCGGGAATAGGCTACGTCACAGGCGGCTGCCTGAGCGTTATGGGCGATTAACCCCTCCGCTGCCCAAATTACCAGCGCTGAACCATGCCCGAGGAGGGAGCAGTCACCAAGAGGATCCTTTCAAGGAATGTTATAATTTGGATATTGTAATAACAAAAAAGGTCTATGTGAAGGACGATAAGCACAGGAAATAGAGGCAAACAGCAATTAGGCAAAACTGCTACAAACCTCCTGCAAATAATCTGCCTGCATAGAAAGCAAAATGCAAGAACGCTACTATAATATACCAGTGCAAACCACTTCTCACACATATGTCCAACCCTCCCATCTGTGACTGAACTACAACCCCCAGCAAAACCTCGGCATCTGTGTTCAATGACCATCTGCCGACTCTGGACCCACACTGGATGCAGCCTTTCTGGGGCTTCAATTCTTAATATACCATTGAAGATGTGAAGTTTCATATACAAAACAGCACATCAATAAGCCACATTTTTAAAAAAAAAATGCCATTTCTTAACAATTATGACAATCTCTTTCTACCAAAGCTAGAACCAGCCCTGTACCTCACATGGATCCAGAGATCAACCCGTTCATTGCTACAATTGTTCTGCTAGATTTATTTCAGGGGCTGTGTCCCTTCTGCTGCAGCTCCCTCCCGATCACAGCTGGCGGGGAAGGTTTGGTCGTGTTCTATCCCAGCGGGCGTGTTATGGCTCCGGGAAGGCAGGGAGTATAGAATGAAAAAATAAAAAGGGAAAGGGAAAATCCCAGGATCTTAAAGAGGTTAAATAAAGCGTGTGTGACCACCTCAAAGAGGTGGGCAGAGAAATAAGGAAAAGAATAAACAGCAGGGGCGCTATACAGACAGATTTTATTGAATAGCTCACCGGCTATACTAAATTTTGAATATTTTTCGAGACCTAACACCTATTAATAATTTCTCCAATCGTGTGCCACAAACTGAAATCTATGCCAGCTATGGGATGGGCTGGGCTGGGGTAGATTTCATTCTCAAACCACTTGCTAAGGCTACTTTCACACTGGCATTTTGGCTTTCCGTCTGCGAGATGCGTTCAGGGCTCTTACTAGTGGTCCAAAACGGATCAGTTTGCATTCTAATGCATTCTGAATGGATAAGGATCCGCTCAGCAGGCATCAGCTCAGTCTTCATTCCGCTTTGGAGGCGGACACCAAAACGCTGCTTGCAGCATTAGGCGTCCGTCTGACAAAACTGAGCCAAACGGATCCGTCCTGGCACACAATGTAAGTTAATGGGGACGGATCCGTTTTCACTGACACAATCTGGAACAATAGAAAACTGATCTGTCCTCCATTGACTTTCAATGGTGTTCGTCTTGGTTACGTTAAAGATAATACAAACGGATCCGTTCTGAACAGATGCAGACGGTTGTATTATCTGAACGGATCCGTACCAAACGAGAGCGTGAAAGTAGCCTAAGAAAGTGCTGTCAGCAGCACAAAAATCACATGAACCTTTTGTGGAAACTAGCTTGTGCAAAAATCTGCTCTTTTGCTCGCCAGAATAGCTGTCCAGGAGGCATCAAGATGGCAGACGAATTTGTGGCCCTCCTGGTCAAAAATCAAGACGAACACTACAGCTTGGGATGGCTGATTACAGGGAACAGAATCCATTCAATTACACAGCAATACAAGTCAACTGCCTGACCAAGTAGATTACATTCAAATGAATCTTCGTGCAGAAAATCCGCAGCGTAATACAGTAGCAGCTGAGTAGATGTCCAAAAATCTCCCATCCGTGTTACGGAAATTTTCAGCGGTGCAAATTTAACAATCCACAGCTTGTCAACTGTTTGTGTGGATTTTCAGTGCAGATTTCACCCTCTGCAAAGAAGAGCGCAAGACCTAGCGCAAATCCGCATAAAAATCTGCAGCAAGATCCGGAAGTAACATGCAGATTTTGGTTAGGAAACACATCGAAATCCAGGCGGAGAATCAGCCATGTGTACGTACCCTTAGTGTCCCTTTAGGATACAGAAACAGAGCCTTAGGGGGCGTTCACAGAACCGTATGTATTTTGCAGGCCACAAAACATGGGTGATGTTTTTTACATGTTGACTTCAGGGGGTCCGTGGTCTACATTTGCAGCCACAAATAAGACATGTTCTATCTTTTGTGGAACAGACATACAGGTGGGCACGTAAAGAGTAGAACATGTCCTTTTCTAGGCCGTAAATGGGGACCACGGAACAGTTTAGGTCAATGGGTTGGGGGGGGGGGGGTGCCACACCGACGCCATCCGTATTTTGCCAATTCTGTAATTTTTCTCTTTACCCTCGTTTTATGCCAACTTTGACAGCAAGAACAGCGCAGTCAGTGGGGGGGGGGGGGGGGGGGGGTCTGTCAGGCTTTATCAGAAATAGTTTGAAAACTTTGCAGCACTGCTGTCATGATGTCAGGTGTGGACAGCGCCTTATAGAAATACCATCCCAATATCAGGAATAGGGCTCATGCACTCAACTGTGCTGTGTTTTGCAGTCCGCAAATTGAGGAGCCGCAAAACACGGATGCCGTCCGCGCGCGTTCTGCAATTTACGGAACGGGTACCCATAATAGAAGTGCCTATTCTTGTCCATTTTACAGACAAGAATAGGACACGATCTAGATTTTCTGCGGGGCCACGGAACGGAGCAATGGATGCAGACAGCACGCGCGTGTGTGTGTGTGCAATCTGCATCTTTTGCAGCCGCATTGAAGTGAAAGGGTCTGCATCCGAGCACCAAAAAAAAAACAACGTTCGTGCGCAATTACATGGCCACATGAACGTACGCTACCCACAATGTCCAGTTTCTCCGCTATCATCTACAGAAAGAAATGGTCATACTAATCTCCAAACTGAACCAATAATGGTGCGCCGATTTCCACGGCCACAGACAGCACTTCGGGTTCACGCAGTCGCCTACATTTCGCGCACAGATACAATTTTTACAGATCCCACTCTGACAGCAGCTGCGTCCTTGCTGATCCTTGGGTTATCTGAAGCAGCTCATGCGTGGGATGATTTTCTCTGTGTCAGCACAGGCTGGATCCCCTTCCATAGATTAGGATAGGAGGAGCGAGGCGAGAGGCAGCTATAATACGGCCATTACCCGTCAAGTGATCTCTCGGCTATTGCATCTGCTGACAAAGTGGTCACTGGAGGATTCAGGGGATGGGCGTCCGATACAACTCAATATAATTCGGCGGGACGCATTAAAAAAGATCCTCTAACCTGGCATCCACAAAATTCTGCCCTCATTTCAGGAAGATATTATTATTAATAGTAATTCTCATTAGACTGATCTGTCAAGAATGTAAGTAATAATATCGCCTGATTATGGAACAGTAAGGCCACCTGCACGGGTTCCCATGGAGAAGCCACAGCAAAGTGGTTGCACAAATCTCATGTTCACTTTGCAAATTTATTCCGTGCGGAAACTGACCCCGACGTGTAATTTCCAAATCTGCAGCATGTCAATTATGTTTGCGGTTTTAGCTGCGGATTGTGAGAACTGCAGCAAAACTGCATCAAATCTGCACCAAAAATCCGATGTTAACCATTGCCGATTTTGGCGCGGATAAGGTGCAGAAATGCACGGAAATTCGTGCAGATCTTATGTGCTTTCACCCACGAGGCGGTGGCCTAAGGGTATATGCAGCTTTGCGGAAAAATCTGCCCAAAAAGAACGCAACATCAAGACTTTGCAGTGGAAAACACTATAGGAAAATCTGCAGAATCCGTTTGCCAGTGAATTGAATGGAGAGATTCGTATACAGGAAACCTACAACAAAATGCGCACCATGAGGTACACCAAAAAACCCGCAACAATCCTGCCGATTTTCTGGCAGAATTTTCGGCCACGTCAGAAGGTACCATAATACAGCTATGTGCATGCGGTTGAAAACAAAACAAAAAAAATAAAAATATTTAGGGCTCATCCACATGTAATGCCTGGATTAGTGGATGGGAAAGTCGGTCACTTAGAATAGCGGCAAAGTGGAAGATTTGTAGAAATCTCATCCACATGATGCATAACATCATCGGTGCGGAAAGTCATTCACAGTGTGAATATTCTAATCTGCAGCACGCCGATTTCTGTTGCGGAATTGTCCGATTTTCCCCAATGAACTCAACTGGATCAGGAATTAAAACCCATTCCCGTTCCCGAATTGTATCCGTATGATTTGATGTGGATTTGCCGCTGCGAGTTTCCTTTAAGGAACTGTGGATTTGATGCGGGGGGAAAAAAAAAAAAATCAGCAGTAAATCATTTACGTGTGTAGGTTCACACAAAAGGGGTCATTTTAGGAAGATTTTTATGCCAGTTTTTGGCGTAAAAATTGACGCAAGATGCCATTTTACAACTTTTTTAAACAGTGTTGCACAGGTGTTTTTACACCGTCCCTGCCACTTAGGAGAGGCGGGCGCCAAAACATGGGCCCTGGCAAAGTCATCAACATTTAGTAGAGAAGTGAAAACTACGCCAGAGGTGCACCCGATTTAGAACTAGGCCTGTGCCTCGTCATAAATGAAGAGCTTCTTCTGGCAGCACACACTGGTGTAAAAAAAACACTCTTTGATAAATGACCCTATTTGAGGAGGGGGAGGGTCAGATTTTCTCCCCCACTGAACTCAATCAGGAAATTTCGCAACAAATCCATGACAATTCTGCAGTAAGAATGGACATGGTGCCGACTGAAAAATCTACTTAAAAAATGCAAGAGAAACACCAGAAACTGCACCATGTTGGTCTATATTGTGCTATTGACAATGAGAATAAATAAATAAAAAAAACACCCCACACACAAGAAAGAGCCCCAAAAACGCTGTGTGTGAAAGATACCCTAAGGCTATGTTCACACAGCAAGCAGAAAACACTTTTTTGCTATAGTCCTATTTTTCAGCTGTGTAAACCGTCTGCAACATACATAGCAACGCGCAAGTGGAGTGGATTGTGGGAAAAAAACTGCTTCTAAAAGCACTTAAAGGAGGTGGCATGCCACTTCAGAAATGTTTGAAAACTGCGGCATAAAGATACGCGCCTCTGTAAGCTATGGAGTGTAGAAAACAATACAAAAACTATTTTCAAGCGCTTTTAAAGCATATTACGGAGAGTAGAACGGGTATTACACGCAGAAATATGCGGCAGATTTGTACATAGCCCAACGGCCTTCATACAAACTAAATTTTTAACACTTTCAAATGTTTTAACAGCTTTATGGAGCTGTTTTTGATACATTTGTCACACGTTTCTTCTTTTCATTTTTTACGTCCTATAGACCAGCGATGGCGAACCTTTTACAGACCGAGTGCCCAAACTGCAACCCAAAACCCACTTATTTATTGCAAAGTGCCAACACGGCGATTTATCCTGAACACTACAGTCCACTAGTGTATCTATGATAGCCTACATTCAGTGCGCTGCCTGTGCTGTTCATACTGCGCCCTGCGCGGATGAATGGCAGGAACAGTCTAAGGCATATTGGTAGACCATAGACTTTTTCCAGGGTGCGGGTGTCTACAGAGAGGGCTCCGAGTGCCGCCTCTGGCACCCGTGCCATTGGTTCGCCACCGCTGCTATAGAGAAGCCAATGGGAGAAAGGCCAGAAAAAGCAGCTCTTCAATATTCGGAGCTGGACTGCTTGATGAGCTGTGGTATTAGGCTAGGACTACACAGCGATCTAGGGAGCGACAGGTGCCGCAGCGCAACCGTAGAAATGAATGGGGTCGCAGTGCAACCTCTGCAGGTTTGCAGCAACCACAGAATCGTAAAAAAAAAAAAAAAAAAAAAATGGCTTTTTGCAATTTTGGGGACACAGTAAACATGTGAGTTTCAGAGCACCACATTCATTTCCATGGCCATAATGTTACACCTGTAGGGCTCAAGTCCGCCATGTAGCCCCTGCCTTACCGATGGAAATTAAAGTATCATAAGTCACTATGATGCAGTCAGTTTGGGTCAGGGAAGCCGCGTTCGGTCCGGGAGATGCGGAAACACGGCACATATATACTGGACCGAGCATGCTCATGTGAATCCACCCTAAAGGTTGCAAAATTTTGTCTGCTCCAAAAGTTGCGACCCTTACGCCATAAACCTGCCACATACCCTTTTGAAAATGACCCCCTCACTGTCTGCAAACAGAAACAGTAAAACCGCATTCACTACAATCATTCAACAGTGCAAAAAAAAATAAATCGTATCTGAACGCCATGTGTGATCCTGGCTTTATGGAGGCCATAAGCCCACAGCAAGCATCTCCAACAACCTGCCCATCCTCTGGAGAATGCACAGCCGACCCTTCCCCCTCTCCACACCTCCAAAGGTCTTTTCTTCTGCCTGAGCTGCAGCTGAAAATAATTTATCTCCTCTCTTTGGAAGACTGTGGCATATGTGATGGGGGAAACAGAACCATCATGAATAAACCTCAGCACAAAGCCTGGCTGAGTGTCACAGGATACAGCGGGCCAAAGGTCACCTCAGCGAGCTGGAGGGTATTAGGCTCATTCAGCCCGGCCGCCCCCCTTCCCACCACCACAGAAAGCATTTTGTTGCAGTGAACCACACAATGTACTATAGAGGAAAACGTGAGCATTGAATAAATGCCGGCCACACAAAAACATAATAAAACAGTAGCCAGATGTGTGTGGATAGCGCACTGCCGTTTTTTTTGGGGGGGGGGGGGGGGGGGGGGGGGACAGGTTAGGTATATTGTGCGCTCTGATCACATTATCCACACTAGCCGTACATATGGGGAGAGATTTATCAAAACTGGTGCAAAGGAAAAAAACTGGCATGGCAACCAATCAGATTCCACCTTTCATTTTACAGAGCTCCTTTGTAAAATGAAAGGGTCAACCTGAATGGTTGCTACAGGCAACTAAGGCCTTGTTCACATTTCCATGTCGGTTTGACGTCCGTGAAAAAAATAAAAAATGTAGTACGTTTAATCAGTGAAGACTAGTGTTTTTTGCCCTCCATGCGTCATCTGTGACCAGATAAGTTTGAGGCTCCATGAATTTTGCACTGACCCCACGGTCAGACACATTAAAATCAATGGGTATGTGTGCTGACTGTGGAAAACACGGAGAGCGCACATCCCAACCATGCTAAGAAGGGACATGTCCTTTATGTACTTTCTTAGTACACTCATTGACTGGCAGTACGGCCTCCCATTGACTGGAGTAGTTTTCACTCTGCATTTACACCCATTTCCAGACATAAAAGATGGTACACGTGTCGGACCTGATGTCCCAATCCTTGCCACCCCAAAGTGGTTCGCATGGCACAAACACACCCATACGCCAAGATATTGACGGGTCATTTTTTTACGCCAAAAAGTGGCATAGTATCGTAAATGACCAACATTGACTATCATAGGAGCTGTCCAGTCTCTCGCATGAGTGCCAGGTTTTGGCTACACAAAAACCGCTACGTGCACCGGTACTGTAAGCGCTTTTCCACACCCAATTCCACAGTGGAAAAAAAAATAAAAAAAATCGGCAGCATTTAAGAGGTCTGTTGCTGTAACCGCAGGGTGATTTTTACATGCAGTTGATTTATTTGCAGATACTTCTGCAAATGTCCAATTAATCTGAACTGGGCTTGCAGAAAACCATGTGGAAGACTTATCAAAACTGATGCAAAGGAAAACTGGCTTAGTAGCCCATAGCAACCAATCAGATTCCACCTTTCATTTTTCAGAGCTCCTTTGGAAAAATGAAAGGCTCCCTCTGATTGGCCTAGTTGTCCATAGCAACCATTCAGCTATACAGAACAAATTTTTAGTTGCAGATATTTCTCTAACCAATGTGCTTGTGAATTTACTGTAAAGCCACCACTCAGTACTATAACAGCGGAATTTGGTGCCAATTCTGCACTATAAGCCCTCCCATTGTTTTCAATGGGAGGCCACAGTGGCAGTCACATGGCTCTTTTTTTGTGTTTTTTTTTTTTTGCAATGATTGCACCAAGGAAGGACATAAAGAAGATGTCCTCTAAGGGTACTTTTACCCTGGGTTCACACCTGAGCGTTCTGAAAGGAGCGCTCTGTATGCACGATTGTAAACGCCGATACATACAGAGACAGGCGAACACACATTGTCGCGCGTTCCCAAATATCTATGTACGGGAACGCGCGACAAAACGCCCCAAAAAAGCTCAAGAACTTGTTTGAGCGTCGGGCGTTTTACAGCTCGATCGTACGCGCTGTAAAATGCCCAGGTGAGAACCATTCCCATAGGGAAGCATTGGTTTCTCCTTGTTGAGCGTTTTACAGCGCGTAGGAACGCGCTGTAAAACGCTCAGGTGTGAACTTAGGGTTACACTTACGTTGTTTGATTCCGGCAGGCAGTTCCGTTGCCTGAACTGCCTGCCTGATCAGGCAAACTGTATGCAAACGCATGTAATTTTGTCTGACTGATCAGGCATTTTTCAGACTGATCAGGATCCTGATCAGTCTGAAAAATGCCTGATCAGGCAGAAAAATGCATTACAATACCGGATCAGTTTTTCCGGTGTCATCAGGCAAAACGGATCAGGTATTTATTTATTTTCCTATTTTTAGAGGTCTACGCATACGCAGACCGGAAGGACGGGTCCGGCACTAATACATTCCTATGGAAAAAAAATGCCGGATCCGGCATTCAGGCAAGTTCAGGTACATTTTTTTTTTGCCAGAGAAAAAACCGTAGCATGCTGCGGTTTTCTCTTTTTCCTGATCAGTCAAAATGACTGACCTGAAGACATCCTGATGCATCGTGAACGGATTACTCTCCATTCAGAATGCATGGGGATGAGACTGATCAGTTCTTTTCTGGTATAGAGCCCATGTGACGGAACTCTATGCCTGGAGAAGAAAAACACTAATGTGAAAGTAGCCTCAGCCTTAGGGTCCTTTTACATGGACTGAATTGTCAGGCAATTATCCGGAACGAACCAGACGTGCCTGATAATTGCCCGATCGTCTGCAGAGCTGGGGGCTGCACAGCAGCGACGTGTAGCAGCACCACGACACAGCAACTCACAGGTGTGGTTTTATGACACCTGCATTTCAGACCACATACATCGAATCTAGACCAGGGATGCAAATATTTTAAAGAATAGATTTAAAATGAAATATTCAGATACAAATCTGAAAAATAAAACAAGACTCTGCAGGTACAAAAATAAACCTGGAATATAAATATATGAAATGTTATCTAAATGGTAAAAAGTGTGTATATATATTATATTTTTTTAAATCTTCCATTTGGAGGATTTACTGGCTGCAGAGAACAGAACCGCTCTCCTTCCTGAACACAACTATGGAAAAAAGCTAAAGACTACAAGGACTCAAGCGCTGCCCAAGTACTGTGGCAAGCCACCCACTGTCCCTGGAGCAGTTCAGGAATGAGTGGGCTATGGAAGTCCTAACTTTCTGCGGGAGCCTGGATTAAACATGAGCACATATGGCCTGTATAAAAAAGTCGACCAAGGTTTGGCATCAAGTCCAGAACTCGTACAGGAAAACACACTGTAGGCTTTTTAGGAATGGTTTATTCGGCAAGAAAAGATATGTAGCTACTGTTCCAATTTGTATATTGCTAAAATCTAAAGTGCTGGGCTGCAGAGTTATGGCAGGCGGAAGCATGCTATACAGATCACTACAAATCCGGCCCAGAGATAGGCCTCATTCACACAACTATGCTTTTGGCAGATGCAAATATTCAGACCGATCTGGATCCAAGTTTTGCACCTGCAAAGGTCCGAGTTCAGAACGTATCTCCATGTTTTTTACTGTGGCTGATCCGTTTTTCTGTCTTTTTTTTAACAAACTTTTTATAACTTTTCTACTTAACGGATAAGTGAAAAAACTGATCACATATAAATGGCATTTGTGTGCTGCCCGTGGTTTTCACAGACCCACTGAATGCTTCCGCGACGGCTAACCAACATGTCAGTGATTCACGTCTATGCATTGTCCATGTTCATGTTCTCCACTGACAGCATAAAAATCCCGGTCTTTGTAAATGACCCCCTATATGTGAATTCAGACGTCTGCAGGCATGCACTACCATCAATTTTGTGGACGGAATGCGCCCATTCATGAACACCGGGGTCAGCACACGAATGCCATCCTTGTTCTCTGTTTTTCACCAATATGTTGAACAGAAAATTGATACAAAGTTTGAAAAAAAAATAATTCAGTTTTAGTGAAAACACTGACACATACGTCCTGAAATTGGAATTTTGCTGATTTAAAATGGACATGAGCATGTGACTAAATACTAAGAGGACTAATCTGCAGATCTCTTTCAACTGGCTGTTAAAGTAGTCCATGTGACATCGTGGTTAGTGACGTCAGGCTTGACAGACCCGGCTGTATTGTAACTATAATGCGCAGATGCCTTACAGGGCTCCAATTCAAGCAAATGGGGTCTTTACTATGAAGAAAATAAATCGTAGTCTGCTCCACCATATGTATAGAGTGTATGCTAACCAGAATCATTTCTCAAGGAGAATAGCCGATTACATATTGGGGGTCATTTAGTCATATATAAAAAGTGAACTGTCCCTTTTTTGACTAGAACGGAACAGACAAAACTTCCTCCACCTCATCTAGCTATTGGTCAGTTCTGAGAGGCCTCTTTAAAAAGCCTGCCATAACTGTCTCAAAACTTAATGCACCAAAAAAAAAAAGGTACATTTATGAGAATATAGACAAAGAAAAAAAAAACAAAAAAAAACCTCCCTATAATAAAAATTAAAAAAAATATTTGTTGGTAAACTAAACTAAAACCCCAATAACAATGAAGCACCAAAAATGTAGATAAGGGTTATAAAGGATATCTAGAGGCAGGACTAATAGTATTCCTTCTTACTCATGGTTTGATGAACAATCAGTCCCAGCAGTAACATTCATGTACTCCAGTACTATGCCTAGACAGTCCCTTCCGACTATCCCTGCCTACAAGCAGAGCACCCGCCCTGAAAAGTGCGACCACCCCCCTCGGTGGCTAAGCCCTTACTTGCTCCCGAGTGAGCCCTAATAAAGTTAGATGGATGTCCCAATCCAAGACGCTTGCGTTTCCCCAACAATCATTTGGTTCATCAGGGGACATAAGGCGATGTGGGAAGACCAAAATTCATAGGATTGCCCTAAGACATAAAAGCGCCCTTAGACTAGAGGTGTAAGGATGCTATGCCTAAGAGTTGGGCCACCTGGTCTTCAGCTGGTTGAAGAGAAGTCCCTTCTCTTCAACCATTCCTGAGGATAGGTTCCTGAGGATAGGTTCTCAATATTAAAATCCCAGAAAACCTCTAAGATAATTTTGGCCTTCATCCTATGGATACGTCTGCTGCATACTCTGGAAGCTTTGCCGTACTTCTGTATTGTGCTTTACATGTTGCATTTGTTATTTTACAGCACCTGGAGAAGACATAGTGCAAAGTGTACGACACAAATCCCTGCGCTGAGTTCCTGGAAGCGGTTTCAATTTCTGCACCATGTCCAGTAGCCTGAGCGCAGTCCAAAGTTTTGAAAGACGGCTGCATTCACTTAGCAAAACTATTTTACTATTTACCACAAATTACTACCAGACAACGTGATTTGCTAGTCATGAATTGGACTAAAATACGCTAGCGAAAGCCAGATTCCCTCGACTACACCGTACCACGAGTAAGCAAAGCCCTGAACGCTGACGAGGAGTCTGCAACATAATGTCCATTACGGAACGTACCATGTATGTGTCTTATTCAACTAGAGGAGCCCCCATCCCATCGAGATTTGGTCTGTAAAGAGGAAGATTTTAACAACATGCTCTGCTCATTAACATAAAAACTGGTTTACTGTATCATGAAAGCTAAGGACATGGAGGTCAGCTGCCTATCCTGTCTCCGTTCTATTAATGTGTTAATATGGTTTGATGCAATATGGTCACTGGTATACCTCATAGCAACAATGTCCATTACGTTGTTTGATGCAATGTGGTCACTGGTATACTGCAACATAATGTCCATTACGAAACGAACTACCGGTATGTATGTGTCTCATTCAGCTAGAGGAGCCCCCACCCCCATCGCAATTTTAATAACATGCTCATTAACATAAAAAAAGCCATTAAAAAAAAAAAAAAACACGATATCAACTTCTAGAACATGCAGCAGTCATGAAAAATTTTTATTGCGCATTTGAACGACTTTGGGGTGGCGCAAATGTTTTTGGCTGCACAACTTTTCTGACTTTCTAGCCCCCAGCCTTAAGTTCCATGTAATCCTGGCCTGAGTGGTTGACCCAATAACAAAGCTCAATGATCGCACCAAACAGCACTAGGGACCTCAGAAGAGAACATTCCAGAACGTTCTCAGCGCAAAAAGTAACTGAAAAAACATGGAAAGTTACTATTAACTCCTTGGAGACATGGGCACTTTTTGGCCTTAGGGAGCTAAACAATTCTTGTGTTTTAACCTCTTAGCTTTCAGACGACCTTAAAGGGAACCTGTCACCCAAAAATCGCCTATTAAGCTGTTTACAGTACCTTATAGTGCTGTATACTCGGTTCTTGATGCACTTTTTGTTCGTTTTCCCGCATGTCTGCTCATTCAGAAATCGTAGTTATATTCAGCTGCTGCCCCGTGCTGCAAGTCAGGCTTGAAGTCACGGGGGCAGCGGCCTCGGCGTCTTACATGGCCCTCTCCCCGCCCCCTGCCTCTGTTACTGACAGCCGAACTCCGAATCCGGGACCGCGCTCAACGGCCGCATGCGCAGTAAAGGGCGGCAGGAGCGCGGTCCCGGCTGCCGCGCGTACTACGCGCCGTCTTACTTTCGCCGCACTGCGCATGCGCCCGACATCCTGTATCAAACGCGCCCGCGCCCGGCATCCGGGCGCGGGCGCGTTTGATACAGGATGTCGGGCGCATGCGCAGTGCGGCGAAAGTAAGACGGCGCGTAGTACGCGCGGCAGCCGGGACCGCGCTCCTGCCGCCCTTTACTGCGCATGCGGCCGTTGAGCGCGGTCCCGGATTCGGAGTTCGGCTGTCAGTAACAGAGGCAGGGGGCGGGGAGAGGGCCATGTAAGACGCCGAGGCCGCTGCCCCCGTGACTTCAAGCCTGACTTGCAGCACGGGGCAGCAGCTGAATATAACTACGATTTCTGAATGAGCAGACATGCGGGAAAACGAACAAAAAGTGCATCAAGAACCGAGTATACAGCACTATAAGGTACTGTAAACAGCTTAATAGGCGATTTTTGGGTGACAGGTTCCCTTTAACTATAATGCCTCTTTCACACGGGCGAGTTTTCCACGCGGGTGCAATGTGTGAGTTGAATGGGCTGGGGACCCGATCTGAATTATTTTCCCTTATAACATGGTTATAAGGGAAAATAATAGCATTCGGAATACAGAATGCAAAGTAAAATAGTGATGGAGGGGTTAAAAATAAAAAAATAAATTAACTCACCAAGTCCACTTGATCTCGTAGTTGCGGATCCCTGTCTTCTTCTGTAATGTTGAGCTGCCGGCTAAGGACCTGTGGTGACGTCACATCACATGATCCAATCACATGGTCCCTCACCATGTGATGAGCACAGTGACGTCATCAAAGGTCCTATTCCTGTGCACAGCAAAGAAGAAGACAGAAGAGATGCCGGCTGCGCGATCAAGTGGATTAAGGAGAGTTAAATAAAAAAAAATGTAACCCCTCCAGCCCTATTGTACTATGCATTCTGTATTAAGAATGTAATTATTTTCCCTTATAACCATGTTATAAAGGAAAATACTACAATCTACAGAACACCGATCCCAAGCCCGAACTTCTGTCAAGTTCGAGTTTGAGTACCAAACATGCCGATCTTTCTCACGCTGGAGCTCACTGGGGACGGAGCGGCGGTCCGGCTGCTCGACGAAACAGCGGAAGGACGTATCTGACAGGGAGACCAGCCTGCCGGATCCGTCCTACCGCAAGTGTGAAGGAGCCCTAATAGCATTAGTAAGACTGATCAGGATCCTTATCAGTCTTAAAAATGCCTGATCAGTCGAAAAAATGCATTGAAATGCTGGATCTGTCTTTCCGGTGTCATCCGGCAAAATGGATCCGGCATTTATTTTTTCTCCTTTTTTTTCAGTCTGCGCATGCGCAGACCGGAAGGACGGATCCGGCCTTACGGTATTCTGAATGCCGGATCTGGCACTAATACATTCCTATGGGAAAAAATGCCGGATCCGGCATTCAGGCAAGTCTTTTGTTTTTTTCGCCGGAGATAAAACCGTAGCATGCTACGGCTTTATCTTTTGCCTGATCAGTCAAAACGACTGAACTAAAGACATCCTGATGCAAACTGAACGGATTACTCTCCATTCAGAATGCATGGGGATATGCCTGATCAGTTATTTTCCGGTATAGAGCCCCTGTGACGGAACTCTATGCCGGAAAAGAAAAACGCAAGTGTGAAAGTACCCTTAGCCCGACCGTGGCCATGTGATCCGAGCACCAAAAAAGTGTAGTATTTGTGTTCACCAGTAACTGACAGGTAAGCACTCATCCAGTAGAGATTTTCTACCTAAATATCAAGACTTCTCAGTAACAGACTTCATAAGCCAACTACACCACTCGAACAGCAATTTTACCATTTTAGCAGCGACGCAAGAATGTTTCTAAAAAATCATTAGAAACTACCCAGTTAGGTACCAGGATCACATTTTAGGTGCACTGGCTACCTGGCTCTTGGGATTTGTACAATCATGTACTAACGAAGCAAGTGACAAATCTAAGCAAGACCGAACCTGTGCATCAAAGCAGGACCAGTGGGACCAGTGCATCAACACTTCCACTCCAAAGCAACTGCTGTATAAATTGTAGGTGGCTCCAGCATGGCAGGATACCACGAGGAGCATCAAGACAAGACAAGAACTTTCTGAGCTAGCTTCCAGCAACTGGATCACCCATGGATGTCACCTACTGCTATTGTCCGAACCCATATTATATTTTAATAGCAGCTCACAATGGTGTAAAATAACAGAAGTAGCGATGTACACCTTACCACACCAGTGCCAATGCTCACCTGCTCCCCCGCCAGTCTGTTATTTCCATTCTGCAGCCAACCACTGTCTATAGTGGTGATTTGTCAACAACTGTGGTCCTCAATGTGGTCAGTGATAGGCTGCAGCAGTCACGTGTCGTGTCAATACATCTTTAGAGCAGAAAGGACATTGAATGGTCGGAGACCATGGAAACATCACTGGAGCAGCAGGGGAATGGTAAGGGGAGTATTACTCATTTCATTATTTTACACCATTGTAAGCAGTTAAAAAAAATAAAAATGAAAAAATTATTGGAGATGGACAAACGTAACTAGGCCAAGTAGAAATTTTCTAATTCAGCTGAGTGAGCATGTTTCTTTCAATGAGAAGCGGGGAATGAATCACTGCCATTGCCCCCTAGGAACAAAGGGGGAGATTTATCAAACTACTGGTGTAATAGAAAACTTGCTTAGTTGCCCAAAGCAACCAGTCCGATTCCACCTTCATTTCCAAAGGAGCTCTGAAAAATGAAAGGTGGAATCTGATTGTTTCTAAAGGCAACTAAGAAATCTACCCCAAAAGAATCGGGTATGTTGAAATCTAAGGGAACCATTACAAGGACCAATAATCAACCAATTACTGGAAACAAACGTTCCTGTAAACACTTGCTCCCAAAAACTGGCCAGTGTAAAAGTGGTGCCAATCCCACATCATTTGTTGGAGGATCTTATTTTTCATTTCATTTGTTGCCAACACCTTGCCCCATGTAATGAGGGGTGTCACCATATTCAAACTGTATGGGGATGAATGCTTGTAATGGAGCTCATTCATCACGATCATTGACAACTGAGCAATGATCAGGGATGACTTCGCTCATTCCCGATCAATGCTCCTCTGTCGGGCCGTGAAAATGGAGGTTCTAATATTCCTGACAGTATTCCTCTCCCCCCCCCACCTTCAACATTGCCTTCTAGGAGAACGTCAAAGTGCCTCATACAAAATCAAATTGCACATGGGTGGACAGTTTTCCCTGCGTTTCTGCACCAAAAACTGCATGAGTTTTACTTGTGTTTCTTCTTGTGGCTTTGATTTGTTTGTGCTGAAGATCTCACCCATGCATAAAAAAAAAAAACAAAGGGCAAAATACATGCAAAAGAACCGCATAAAGAACTTATGTGGAAGGTCAATTTCTGCACAGAACAAAAAAAGCTAAGTGTCCATGAGATCTGTCAAATCTGACACACTTTGCTGGTGCTGTTATACTGAGGTATTTCCACGTGAGAATCCACGTTGAAGTACCATGCATAATCCACAATGTGTCCAGATAGCCTTAAATTGTAAGCCCATCCTTTCAAACTCTGCAAGATGCATCAGACTTTGACGCAACGCTCATGGCCAGCTTTAGATCCTTAGCGACAAAGGGTCAACTTCCAGGTAGTTCATGGACCTTTTTACTCTCCTACAGACCACAGAAGGATCGCTGAGACTCAGGATTCCTACAGAAATTGTCATATGCATAAAGGAATAATCTCCGACAATTCTCTAGAAAGGAATAAAATTACGGAACAACAGCTTTCTCCCAGCGCAAAGTCAAAGCCTTTTTGCCTATGAAACATTCTCACAGGTTGATGACACATAGATTGATATTTTTAACTCCTTAGGCAAACTCTTTAAGAAGCAGTCATGAAGTCAGTGACTGTTCCCTTAATAAGGCAAAAGTGCCGGAGGCTCACAAAAAAAATAAAAAAATAACTTAGCCTGAGCTAATGTAGCTGAAGGTGGTCTGTGCGAAACATCATTGTGATCGGAGAGCTGGCAGCGAAACCCAGTGCACGTGTTTATTTAACGAGAGGGCAGGGTGGAGTCTGAGCGTTCGGAGCAATTGTACAGAACACAAATGACGTTGTATGATAGCAGCCCAACAATGAACAGAGAGCGGGCGTGCCAAACCGCTCATCCCCCATTGTCTGGACAAACTCCACTGTACAGGTTGTTACCTGGGCAAGTGGTATGTGAAAAGCAGGAATATACTTCAGGAACCATTAATACCAGTCCAGGGGCCAGAGAGACTGTTCTTGTGCCAAGCAACGGGAACGTTCATGGTTACCAGGGCAAAACCAAAAGGGTATCCACTGATGGCAAATTCCTAGGCACATTAGGTACTAGCAAAAACACCACATTTTTTTATGAAATGTGTTCCACCTCTGTAGATGGAAATCACAGAAGCATAGAAAACAAAAACAAAAAGACACAAGAAATAATCATTTAAAAAGAAACCAAACCTATGTATTGTTATGCAAACACATGGGAGCTCCACGTGGGCAAAGCAAGGCTCCAGCCAGAGCCAGTGGAAAGTTGGAGCACAACCCTGTGGGCACTGCAACTGCTTCCAACAGAACCACTGTTAGATCAAGACAACTCAGATATGGCTGAGAAGAAGCTTCAGCGTGGGAATTGCATATCACCCGGTATATTTTATTTGAATTTAGGGGTAAAATTATAGGGCACTTTCCCCTAGGAGTAAAATATTGATGACGCATCCAGAGGAGCAGATAAGCGAGGGTCTGGTTTATGGCACCCCCGTTGATCAGCTGTTTGAAGAGCGCTGTGGCCGTTTCCTAGGACAGTGGCGTTATGATCCATCAGTCACATGGCCTATTTGCAGCTCCTTCCCTTTCAAGTGAATGGGCCTGGGTTCCAATACCAAGAAAAGCCACTATAGAATGTATGGCGCTGTGCTTGGTAAGCTGCGAGGAGGCTTCTTCAAACAGCTGATCGGCAGGGGTGCCAGGAGTGTGACCCCCACACATCAGATACTGATGACCTACCCTGTGAACAGGTCATCAACATTGTATTCCCAGAAAACCCCCTTAACCATGACAATCACCTGAACATTCCTAGTCAACAAAGTATGGGTTTGTTCACAGTGTTTTTTGGAAGAGGTTTTGAGCCGGATTTTCCTGCCACTTTTCCAGCCAAAGCCAGAAGTGGATCCACCAGGAATGAGAAGTATAAATCCTTAGTTTTCAAATCTAATTCTGGCCTTGGCTGAAAATCCTGCAAAAAAAATAAAAATAATCTGCCTCAAAACCTCCTCCAAACCCTTGGGGCTCATGCACACGACCATTGGATGTTTTGCGGTCCGTAAATTGCGATCCGCAAAACACAGATACTGGCCCGTGTGCATTCTGTATTTTGTGGATTGGAACCCAACAGCCCTAATAGAACAGTCCTACCCTTGTCCGTAAGGCAGGCAATAACAGGATATGTTCTACTTTTTTGCGGAACGCACATTAAATTATTTATGTTTTTTTCAGCACCAGTTGAAGTGAATGGTTCTGCATACGGGACATACAAAAAAAAAAAAAAAGAAGAATGGACGCAGAAAAAGTTAAAAATTTTAATAAAGAAAAATACGTTCGTGTGTATGAGCCCTTAGGCCGATTTCACATAAGCATATTCAGTGCGAGAAATACGCTCTGTGTGCCAGAGGTATTTCCTGTCCTGAATGCTGCTCCTATGACATAGATGATTTATAAAGCTGTGTGTTCCTGCCCGACCTCAACTCCAATGATTTGTACTGACAGCGTTCTAAGAGTACAATTCATTAGAGCTGAGGTCGGGCAGGAACACACAGCATTATAAATCATTATGATGCTGTGGGTCCATGTCATATAAGCAGCATTAAGGATGGGAAATGCGTCTGAGACACGGAGCGTATTTCTCACACTGAATACTCTCTCTTGTGTGAATTTTGCCTTAGAATTAGGTCCGTGTGAACCTAACCCAAGTCTAAGGCCTCTTGCACAAGGCCATTGGACAGCCATTCCAAGTATTGGGGACCGCAATTCAACTTGAATGTGTCCGTGATCTGTCCACACCGCAGAAAGATTGAACAAGTTCTATTTTTTTGCGGTGCGGAGGTACAGAGAAGAACCCCACTGAAGCACTCCGTAGTGCTTCCGTGGGGTTCTGTGCCTCTGTTCTGCAACTTCAGGATTGTGGACCCGTTGTGAAGGGGTCCGCATCTGTGATGCGGTGAGCACAGGGCCGGAGCCCGCATATTGCTCACCCACTGTTTGCAAGCCGCAATACGGGCCACGGCCGGCAAAGGCTATGTGCATGAGGCCTAAGGGTACAGCTACATGGGGCAGATTTTCCACAGCAGAATTTGTTGTGGATTTTGCTGCAAATGTCAGATCCCTGGCCGATTTACAATCGGCATCGTAGGTCACCTTACGCTGGAGACCTTTCAATCCTGACGAGATTTCTTAAAAATCTCATCCACACTGCTGGTACTGTAAAAGACTGGATTTGCCACGCACAAATTGTTCCAAATCTGCAGCATTTACACCCAATGGGACCGTAACCTAGGTGTATGTTCTATTGTAGAAGACTACACAGAAGAGTCACAGAAATGCCACATGTGAATCTATCTCAATGTCAAGAGAATTGCAAGCACACACACACACAAAAAAAAAAAAAAAAAAAAAAAAAAAAAAAAAAAAAGAGAAGGACACAATGCAGGTATTGTTTTCCACAAACAGACAGGAAGGTACAGAGCAGACATAGGGGATCATTTACAAGGACCGGCTTTTTATGCCGGTCCCATTTTCCTTCTGCGCTGGTGGTAAAAGCACCTAAGTTTATGACGCAGCTCAGGCCTCGTCATAAATTAGGCACACTGTCGGCAGTGTGAAGTCTGTGCGCCTGGACTAAAAGCGGTTTCTAGGCATATAAGATGGTAAATGTGTTGGGCCCAATGTCCCAGCCCCCGCCATGCCACTCCCATGTCACCCCCAAGAGGTGAGTACGGTGCAAAAACGGCAAAACTGATTCTTGCAACATTTTATACGCCAAAAATTAGTACAGCACCCAATGTAAATGACCCCCATAGTTTTTTGTTCTGATGTAGGACCGCGGCAACCAGAAATGCGGTTACGTGAAGACGTACATGATGTCAAGGCTAACATCATATAGAAGAGCCTGGGCCTTCTCAGCACATGGACAATACAGTACTGCATTTATAGTAAAAAACGGAACATAAACCTCATAACAATTGTGGACCTCTGTTTACAGGTATATACATGAAATCTACACAACTTGATCCAAAACCTTGATAAAATGAAGTTGATTCTAACTTCGCAAACTGCAATGGCTGCAAACGTCATGGAGAGCCTCCCATCATTCATCCACCAAACATTACAGCTGGTAACAGGCCATGGGACAAAAAGCGCTTTCACGTCATCCACCAAACCCAGCACTGTCACATCTGGAAAACAGAAAAACATTTCCACTTCCGCCCAGTCCAAACTTTTATATCACTCCCCACCGTGAATGCAGATCTCATCTCTGTGCTACTGCTCATCCATGGAAATCCCATCTATGTAGCTCTAGATCAGTGATGGCTAACCTCTGGCACTCCAGCTGTGATGAAACTACGACTCCCAGCATGCTCCATTTATTTCTATGGAGTTCTGAGAACAGCCAAGTGGGGATCTTGGGAGTTGTAGTTTTACCACAGTGGAGTGCCGGAGGTTAGCCATCACAGCTCTAGATGAACCATGCTTGTGTGCCAACGGGGACATACTACCTCTGGAAGCCACGTTGATGCAATATAGAATGCCAGATCTGTGGGGTCTACTGCTTCATGGCCAACTTGCTTCACAAAAAAAAAAAAAATATCACTAGGGCAGAATTTTGACTAACCAAAGGTGGCATCCTTTCTTCAGTAGGACCCCTCCCATGCTGATGTTCCTCAATGGGGAAGGCTGGGTAGATCCTAGAAGGCAGCTGAAGCTCTTCATTAGAGCACTGGCTACGAGGCTCCTGGAATTTGTCTAGCTCTGGTCTATAGAGATTTCATGCTTGATTTAGGCAATAGTTAAATATAGACCTAACTGAAATGGCCAAATTCATTCATGAGAAAGTGAACTCGCATAACTCGCATGGAAACTTCTGCAGCACCCAAACAAAGCCTCCTTACATTTCAGAGGTAACATACAAACTTCACAAATAGTCATTCTACTCCATACTCAAGGTATATACGGTACATCAAACCCGCACAACCCCACAAAATCTTTACCATCAGTTAGGGGGCTCTGCTACTCCTCCCCGACACAAGACTACGTTTAAGCATATATGTAATATGTGTTGTAGTATTGCTGCCCTGTCACTTCACAATATTCTGTACCTTTAACGGTTTGGCCAACATGGAGTTTAAATCACATAACGCCCACGCTGTACAAGCCAAGAGATTTTGGTGCTGCCGTTACCTACCATGCAAAGGACTGACATGAAGACAAATATCAAGTAAACTATCAAGAGATTCCAGCCTTAAGGGCCCTTTACCCGGGCCGAGAATCCTAGAGATAAATCGGTAGAAACACCCGTTAGCGATTATCTGGCGGTGTAAATGTACCACAGATTCCCCGATGAATAAAAACGCTCAATCAGGCAATCCAATCGTTCGTGCACACACAAAAAACATAGTTGGCCAGCAGCAGATTGTGCCGTGTAAACACGATCTGCTGCCGGCAAAGAACGAGTCAGTAAGAGGAAGAGCAATGGCTCCTGTGGAGGCGATCACTGCATGTAAACACAGCGGTCTCCTCCACCAGCAAGCAGCAGATTATAAGGAGGAAAGGGTTCCTTCCCAACAATCTGCTGCTCTGTCGGCCCATGTAAATGGACCTTTACTCAAAGGGGTTCTGCACTTTTTCAAGCCCTGTTAGAAGGGTCCCAGGACAATAAGCTGATCACAAAGTGTCCCACTGCTAGGACTGACAGCTGTAGACTGTGGGGTAAACCAGGCAGCAAGTGCTTAATTTTCATACAGCGCCATCAGAGGGGGAATTAAGCATTACACAGTGCACATTCAAATCAATGAGCTGTCTGTGTATTGTAGGACAGGACTGGTCCTCCAGAGTGAGTGACTCTTTGCAACTGCCCTCCAGGATCCTCAGACCGAATAGACGACCCCAATGTTTCCTCTGAAGTCCCTACACGCGAAAATGGGTTTTGTAAAATGGACAACCCATATTAAAGAAAGAGTTTGTTCCATGAGGACAACACATGTGGCAGATTTCATGGAGAAAATTACATCACCGCCCCCATTTATATGAAAGAGGTTTGCAAAAATCTTTGTGCTTGCCACCAAAAATATTCTCAACCAGATGAATGGAACAGATTATCAGTCACGGAAATTTCTGTAACAAATCTGCTGCATGTGAATATACCTTAAAGGGGTTGTCCCATTGCAACTTATCCTCCACCCACAGGATAAAGAAAAAAATCTGACTGCTGGGGCCCCCCACTGATCATGAGAACAAGGGGTCTGGGGTTCCATATGAATGGAGCGGAAGACACAAGAGTGTCTACTGCTCCGTTCATCCCTATGCCAGAGAGGCAGCCCTGTAGACCCAAATGGGGAGGGGACACCCCCCCCCCCCCATTATAGTGATGGGCTGGGGGCCCTGTGGTCAAGCCTCTGTGAATCAGGCACTTAACCCCTATCCACGCTGTAAAGGAACAGCCCCACAGTACCCACTGAAACCATGGTGCACGTGGTAGATCCATGTACTCTAGAGTGCTATCAGCCATGGCTAACAGAGGGAATCCCCCATTAGGTGCCACCATAGGGCATATGGTAAGTGGTTCCCCAGATGGGAAAACCCCTTCTAAATGCTGGGGGAGTTACTGCTTTACACCTGGTGTAGCGTCACTGTCAGAAACCAATATAGTGACAGGCAGGTCAATGCACTGAAGGTAGAACTACGGCCCTCACGTGTAACAGAAGCCATCTTACTATACATCCTTTAACAAGAAGGTCATTTGTGGAAATACATGTGATGAAGCTTCATAAACAATATGTCCTCTTAGATGTTAAATCTTACCTAGAAGAGCTTAAAAAGAGTTTGATGCTGCAGCTCTGACCTAATCAGCTTTCCCATACTTATGGAGAACATCCTTAAGAGCCCTGGTGTCATACGTAGCCTACTTATTTTACCGGACAGCTGTTTAACCCCTACCTGTTCACCAGAGACACATAGGCAACACCGAGGAGGTCTAGAAGCCATCCTAGATCTGAAGGAGCTGCAGTCCTGTATTCTCGCCCGGCCAAAAGCAAAAGTACACACACACACACACGACCAAGGTCAACGCCAACGCTGGTGTGACCAGAGGTTGGCCTTCTACAAGCATTCGCCATGTCCACCGCTGCTTGTGTGATAGATCAGATATTCAAACTCAGCTCTGCTGCTTCTGCAACCCTCAACATTCACAATCCCAACACTATAGGTGTTTTTTTTTTTTCAGTGATATCATTAAACTGGATTGCTTTCAAGAAATGGAAACTTCACTTGAAATCAGCCCAAGCACAATCCAATACACTGCAGACATATACAAAAGCACCCCTACGCTGTTACCTCAGACAGAACGTTACAAAAGCGAGTGGCTCAGACGATAATTATAAGTATACTTCCCAACGTCTTTGGAAACAATGTGTCTCTATCTAATTGAAAGGCTAAATTGTTATTAAAGCCTTTATTTAGGCCCAAGGAACCGATCTCATGTTCCTGTCTCAGCACGTTGAACTAGCTCGGGAAGACAAAACAAAGTAAGTAATAGTGACAAGTAGGGGTTAATGCAGTTTTTGAAGCAATAATTAGGAGTGGGTCATAAAAGAGGAGAAAGTATGAGACGTCTCCTCTTTTTTTATCTACTCTTGGTTTTGACTTCCAAAACTGCATCAGAAAAACCTGAAGGTGTGGATGTAGCCCCAGTGGTACATGATGTCCTAGTAGTAGGTGTGACGAATGCAGGAGGGGAGCAGATCCAACTCCGCTTTCTAGACTTTGGCAGGCTGGGACAGAACATGAAAGACCCAGAACAATCAGCTCACTGGAACAGTTACCGAAACCATCAGCGCGAGCGTCGCAGCAAAGTTCCCAATAGTGAATTATACATGGGCTCCACAGGACCAACCGTCTCTACAGTTTCACCAGCCACCCCACAGACAGCTCTGGTTCCAGCTCTGCCTTCTCTGGTTACGTTTAATTGTCACAAGATAAGGGACATTAACCATTGGGCGCATAAAAAATTAGGAGATTTCCGTCTGTTGCTGGGCGCCGTCTGCTCCGTGTAGCCTACTGAATTCACATTAGCACAGGAAGACGAATGGTTAAACTCAGACGATGCTCTGCCACCTCCTTCCACTGGACATATCAAGATGATAAAAATCATAGTAGGCAAAAATGAAAACAGCCATTGCACTTGAAATAAAAAGGTATATATTAGCCAAAAGGTGTGTATATTGTTACGATATATATGACATAATTTCACGATCTGTGCAACAGCTTGAGGTCATCGTTCCCAGCACCCTCTGCTGCTAAACATAGGCTGGTGACCTCATACCCTGGAAAGGGAAACGAGTGGTGATCCACTTCTACGCCTCCATGGAAGGAAGCACAACAAAGCCATATTAGCAGGGCAAATTACAGTATAAAAAATAAAAATACCTCTAGAAAAACCTAATTATGGGAAAGGGGCAACTGAACGCCAGCGAAGTCTATGCAGGATTCTATTAACACTATAGGATATAGACTAAAAAAAAAAAAAAAAAAGGTGAATTTTATTCGGCTGCCATAAAACTGTTTACCGAAAGGTGCTAAAAGTACAAACAAGTATCAGTAAATGTGGTAAAAATATATATTAAATACATTAAAATAGTGTATAGAAAATGTTTTAAAAGTATATATCATATCCTAAGTGAATATAAATATTTATCATAATATATAATGTTTTACTAAAGAAGCAAATCACAAAAATAAACAAATAAAAATCACAATCACAGCACAAATCTCTTCTGTTGTCTACAAAAGCCTGTTAACCCCCTTTAGCTGTAATTTTAAGATAAAAAAAAAGAAAAAAGTATCAAAAAATACTTTTTCATTTTAGAAAATGCCAAAAATACCCAGTCACTCCGAAAATATCAAGTGTTCTAGGGTAAGAAGTGCATCGGTACCACAAAACACTGTTTTTTACGCTGCCAGTACTGTCTATATATAATTCTTACAACAGAAAATGATATTTTATATGACTACGTAATAAAAAATAAAAAAAAAGTACCAATATATATTGGTCTATAACAGATGGCGTCAAATCAAAACCTGTAATACCAAACGCTGTTTCACAGAAAAACTTTTACTTGTGTTCACATTCGGCATGTTGGAGTTCTCGAACCCAACTTGCGGGGTTAGAAAAATAAAATAAAGTTGGGTTCGAGAACTCCAACATGCCGAATGTGAACACAGCTAAAAGTTTCTCTGTGAAACAGCATTTGGTATTACAGGTTTTGATTTGACGCCATCTGTTATAGACCAATATATATTGGTACTTTTTAGTTTTTTTTTTATTACGTAGTCATAGTCTACTCCTATTTTCGGTAAAAAAAAAAAAAAAATCTGTACAGCCTACTTCACACAATTTTACTAAGCAGTACAATACTACAAAAGTTTACAAACGTCCCGACTGAAATAAGGCCATGCTTGATCAAAATCTGACTTGGGTCGTGGACTCTCTAGACATGGAAAGCCTTCTGGAGGCCACTATGTCCTACTGGGGTTATCAGTGTCCATGAAAAGATCCCAGACACATGAAAGCTGCCATTTTGGGTTAGCCTGGAAAGCTTCTGTTGTGGAACAGTAAAACAAAAGCACAAAGTGCCCTGAATAAGCGACTGAAACTATCCAAAAATACTCCTAGGTGTCAGGTAAGGGAGACTTGTCGCATGATGGTCACTTTCAAGGGGTGACGTGATTTATTTGTTTAAATAGCTACATGGGCAGCAAACTGACCCTAAGCTCTAGATGGGATTTTGGAAGAGTTTTCTAACTCTCCTCAAAGTAATAGAACAACTGGATGTGAGGAAAATGGAACTTCTGAAAATTGTTAGGGGGCGTGAATGAGACTACATAGTCCACCATGTTGCACCAAGCTTCATGGTAGGATGGACTGTTCTAGGACAGAAATATCAGTAGGCTGGTTGTACGTAGGAGAGGTCTCCATGTTCCTGAGTTGAATTTGCTAAGAAATCTATTGAGAAGAAAAGCCAAAAGCAGAAAGAAAAGTTTTCTGGCCCAACACCTGCCCCACATGGATGAGCTGGAGCTCTCCTCAGTTTGAGGAGGGACAGGAGACAGCATGGTGTGGGTCGGTGATCTCTCCCATTCAAAAGGAAACTCCTCCTCAACTGCTACTTTGTGTCCTTTGTCTATTGTTTGATACGTGAAAGAAAATACTTGCAACTGAAAAAAAAAGCAGCAAGAGTGAGGGCTGAGAAGTGCCCAAGTCAACTAGGTACGGAGAAAAGCTGCCATGTTTTATGTGGTGGGTGTCTCCCCCATCCTTACTCTGGCTGCCGCCTCCTCCTCCTCCTACCCAAGGGTACCCTCCAGTGAAAGGCCATCAGGAGGAGATGAATACATAGCAATGATGGCTGCTGGTAGCCTGCAGCGCCTTCTCCATGAGCCTCATCCTTCCCTCCCCACATCCACTCCCCCCCCCCCCCCCCTTGCTCCACCACCAGCTCCAGCAGCAGGGGAATAAACAGGAGGCCATGTCTTCTCCCATCACATCCCAGCAGAGGACAATGACCCACACCCACCTCCTCTCCATCAGTCCCCCATTATCGCTTTATTAGAAGGTCTCAGATCTGATTTAAGCATCCCAGCTGAGGAGGTGATGGGGGGGCGTGCACACAGCAGCCATCTCAAGGCACAACACAAACATGGACATCCTTCTCCAAGCAAGGTGACTAGCATGGAGCTGGAGATGTAAAGCCTAGAGCTCAGGGTCAGTCTTCTGCCCTACACACCACCATGTCCTCCTCCACAATAAAGTCAAGCCTGCTCCCCACTTCTCACTAAATCCTGGACACTTTTTTGGTTCCTCGTGGTTCTCCCCCCCCCTCATCCCCCACTAAAGTGAGAGACACCCCCAGAAATACCCCCCACATCTAGGGATACAAAGTATCAGCACAGGAGGGCTGCCATCCTCGGCATGCCACACACACTTTGCCCAAGTTGATCACCACCAGCCGCCGATGTGTCGCGATAGGATGTGGGCAGTTGCGATCAGGACAGGGACATCATGCGGTCAGGATCCCTCCCCCCTCTGGCCACAGATCCTCCATCTAGCCATCTCTTTCTCTGCCCTCCCCCTCCATGATACCACCACCACCACTCGTGCTCTGCAAGGGCAACCCCTACCCGGGGCACCGGGGGCCACCGCCGCGGCCGGAGGAAAGTTTGTGCGGGATCCAGAAGGGATGAGCCGGCCCTGTCCTCTGCGGGCTGCATTGTTATAGCCATGCCGTGCACCCCCCCCCACTACTACACAACTCATCAGGCACACTACTACACAACTCATCAGCCACCATGCCCAACTTGCCCCCAGCGCCCTGACTTACCCTGGCAGAGTGCGGCACCAGGAGCCCTATTGTCTGATCGGGAGGACAGGGACACTCTGTTATCTCTCTCTCCCCCCCTTTCCTCCTGTCCAGGCTGCGAGGGAGGAGGGGGAAGCTCTGTGTGTGTGTGCCTGGAGTTTACGCTTTCTTTCCCACACTCCACCTTTTATCCGTATTCCCGTCCCGAGCTCCCGGCTCCTTCTTCTTCTCTCTTCTTCTTTTTTTTCCTTTGTGTTTTAATTTCGCCTCAAGTTTTTAATCCGATAAGTGTACGAGCGCGTCCGTACGGAGGAGGCGAACCCGCGACCCCGCCGGACACTCACTGCTCGGGATCCTCTTACTCCGGGCACCAGCTCCAGCCGCGTTCATGTGCCCTCCCCGAGGACCGAGCGCGCCCCCGCCAACTCTCACACACACACTCACACTCATAGAAAGCCCCGCCCCTCGCTGCCCTCCCTCCCCCGCTCCGCTGCCACACAGCCCGTGACGTCACACGGCCACCAGGCATAATTTATGCAAGAATTCACTAGTGCTTTTCATTCAGTTCTCTCGCCCCCCCCCCCCTCTCCTCTTAAAGGGACCCGAGTATATTCCTCAGACTTTACTACTGTGTGTGTACAGGGCTGTAGCGACACTTCTCATTCCGCCTGACTGACTGTATAGAGGTTATTATCAGGGGGGAGTCAAAGCAACAACCTCTAGAGTGTGAGGTGCCCAGAACCCCAGTCACTCTACAGGAGACACCGCTCAGGGTCCACAAGTGAGGAGGGGGCCCTGCTCTACGTATATGTAATGTATGGATTTATTCATACACAGATCCCTATGGGTATATCCCATATCTGAGGCTGAGCAAGTAAACACCCCCTCCTTCCCTGCAGAAGCCACATGTATTTGGAGATTTCACGTGACAAATGCATTTTCTATGGAAAAAAAAACACAAGGTAAAAAATGTTGCACCCAAGATGTGAGGCGAGGTGTTACGCATCCGAGGAACCTGTCGCCCTGCGAAAGTCTCTGCTGTCCAGTTTGGAGAGAGGAAAGCAGTAAAGTATCGGTACACTGACACCAGAGACTGCCCCCCTGATTTCCATAGACGGGAGGGGTCCTCCAGGGCAGGAGAGGACCATTCTGGCTTATAGGGGAAAGAATCCAGATCTAGAACCCCGACCCCCTCAAAAAGTCAGAAAATGTAACACAAATTGATCAAAATATTTAAAGATTTTCTCTTTCTTCTAGAGCAGCAACTTTCGGCACTCCAGATGTGGTGAAACTACAACTCCCAGCATGCACTATTCACTTCTGTGGGAGTTCGAAAAACGGCTAAGCAAGTGTGCATGCTGGGAGTCGTAATCTCACCACAAGTGGAGTGCCGAAGGTTGCTGACCCCTGTTCTAGAGCCAACCTTCCCTTCTCGGGGTCCACATCCCACCTTCCAGAGCCTTATTTATAGTAAATGGAGTCGTCTCTTCTCGGGGTCCACGTCCCACCTTCCAGAGCCTTATTTATAGTACATGGAGTTGTCTCTTCTCGGGGTCCACGTCCCACCTTCCAGAGCCTTATTTATAGTACATGGAGTTGTCTCTTCTCGGGGTCCACGTCCCACCTTCCAGAGCCTTATTTATAGTAAATGGAGACGTTCCTTCCCTTCTCGGGGTCCACGTCCCACCTTCCAGAGCCTTAATTATAGTAAATGGAGTTGTCCCTTCTCTTCTCGGGGTCCACGTCCCACCTTCCAGAGCCTTATGTATAGTGAATGGAGTCCCTTCTCTTCTCGGGGTCCACGTCCCGCCTTCCAGAGCATTATTTATAGTAAATGGAGTCGTCCCTTCTCTTCTCGGGGTCCACGTCCCACCTTCCAGAGCATTATTTATAGTGAATGGAGTCGTCCCTTCCCTTCTCAGGGTCCACGTCCCACCTTTCAGAGCCTTATTTATAGTGAATGGTCGTCCCTTCCCTTTCTTGGGTTCCACGTCCCACCTTTCAGAGCCTTATTTATAGTGAATGGAGTCATCCCTTCTCTGGGTCCACGTCCCACCTTCCAGAGCCTTATTTATAGGGAATGGTGCCCCCTAAATTGACAACTGGGTGTAAACAGTTGTAGATAGGTCCCTGCACAGTCTGACATTGTCCAATCAGTCCTGACAGAGTAGTAACACAAACATGCCTCTAATGGAACGATAACACCCGTACCCATATTCATTAGGGATAAATACCTTGGAACCAAACCTAGGTTTGGGAAATGTTTTTTTACAGTACAAATAAATTTATGAAGTTATTACCCAAAGTTTCGCGAGACTTCGCAAAGCAATAACTTCGGCTCATCGGAGCTAATACATTCTATTACTCTACGGAGCTTCTGCTCCGTACAGTATTGGAACAACGTTTTATGCGGATCGACTTAGGATGTTTTATCCAAAGTCAATTCGCTCATCCCTAGTATTCATCAATAAACGTATTCATACATTTCTCAGAGGAATTACAGAGGAAGGATGCAATCGAGAGTTGTGAGACAAGACGCTCCAGAATTGTGTTATGGATAATCAGGAGTGGTGACAGGTCTTCTTGGTGTCCAAGCTCAGGGCTAGGGTTCCATATTGTTCCAAATGTCTTGGGTCAGAGGATCTCTTGTGTGGCTACTGGTGATTAATGGCGTCTTTGGGTAGGTTCATGTAGATGTTATCTGCTAGATATGATACGTTTTCTATGCAATGGTATGATCTGTGTCTCAGCTGTTGGTTGGCAGGAGGAGCTAGCTAGGTAGATAGTTATTCGATAGGTACATAAACAGACAGCTAGATATATGAGATAGATTAGACAGAGTGAGAGATAGATGCACTAGATAGATAAATACACTAGAAAGATAGATACTAGATATATATTAGATAGATAGTAGATAGATGATAGATATTAGATAGATACCGTATTTTTCGCCCCATAAGACGCACTTTTTCCTCCTGCCTCTTATGGGGTGAATGCTGCCATTTTACATCGCAGTCTGAGATGTATCAGCTGGAGGGGGAGGGAGGAGGGGCCGATATCATGCAAAAACCTTAATTTAAGTTCCGATCCCCAGCCCCATCTGTGCTACTTACTAAATGTCCTGTAGCAGGCAGAGCAGGGCGGGCAGCCGGCCGGAACTCACTGATGTCACGTGACCTGCCTGCGCCGCCTACTTTATGAATAAAGTAGGCGGCGCAGGCACGTGACATCAGTGAGTTACGGCCGGCTGCCCGCCCTGCTCTGCCTGTTACAGGACATTTAGTAATTAGTAGTACAGATGGGGCTGGGGATCGGAACTTAAATTAAGGTTATTAATATAAAAGGTATATTCAATAAAGCAGTGAGTGAGCGGCGGGGCCGGAGTACAGTGACCGCACAGGCCCCGCCGCATTTGCATGACACCGGCCCCTCCCCCTCCCACAGGTTTAGCTTTGGTATATTAGGGCATCTGTGGATGCCACTATTATGGGGTGGAGGATATGTGGATGGCACTGTTATGGGGTGGGGGATCTGTGGATGACACATATATAGCAGTGCCATCCACAGATCCACCCCCCATAACAGTGCCATCCACAGATCCCCCTCCATAATAGTGCTAGCCACAGATCACCCCACCCCCATAACAGTGCCATCTACAGATCCCCCCCATAACAGTGCCCCCCTCAGATCCCCCCATAACAGTGCCATCCACAGATCCCCCATAACAGTGCCATCCACAGATCCCCCCATAACAGTGCCACCCACAGATCCCCCCATAACAGTGCCACCCACAGATCCCCCATAGTAGTGTCATGCACAGACCACCATTCGTTCAAAACCCACCAAAAGCACACCTTTTGGTTACATTTTTTTTTTCTTATTTTCCTCCTCAAAAACCTAGGTGCGTCTTATGGGCCGCTGCGTCTTATAGGGCAAAAAATACGGTAGATACTAGATAGATATTAGATATTAGATAGATACCAGATAGATAGATACATAGATATAAAGCACAAATCTGGCAGCACTGCATCCAACTTGAACAAAAAAGGGTGCACACCCGAAGGGACTAGACTATTGCCCAATACACAAAGTAGCAATACACTTATGTGGATACGCGACGTTTCGGCTCACCACTAGAGCCTTTCTCAAGCCTCTAGTGGTGAGCCGAAACGTTGTGTATCCACATGGGTGAATAAAAGCATTTTCTTCATTTTTACAGATTTTGGAGTGCTACCTTTTTGTTACTTTAGATAGATAGATATGCAGCAAATACTCACCTCTGAGGGCTACTTCCAGAAACTCTCCGCTCACATCCCGGGTTTCACCTCCATAGATGAGCAGAGGAAACTCCACATCCTACTGGGGGAAGAGGAGTCCACTGTGGAGATCGCTGCCCAATATGTCTCTACTTGTCACCAACTGAGAGGAAGATGAGACACCATGGACTATTATACCCCCATACTGCCCCTTTAACCCAACATCCACCCTCGTTAATTACCACATCAACCCCCCTGCACAATAACTATTATTTATTTTGCTTTGGCAATGCTAAATGTTTTACTTGGACTTGCCAATAAAGCTTTATTGAATAGATAGATAGATAGATAGATAGATAGATAATGTAATGTATTGTACATTGAGGCATTGCACATGATTTTTATGGGTTTACACATGAACAGGCCAAGTTTCCATCCTTATAGTCTATGTACAGGGAGTGCAGAATTATTAGGCAAATGAGTATTTTGACCACATCATCCTCTTTATGCATGTTGTCTTACTCCAAGCTGTATAGGCTCGAAAGCCTACTACCAATTAAGCATATTAGGTGATGTGCATCTCTGTAATGAGAAGGGGTGTGGTCTAATGACATCAACACCCTATATCAGGTGTGCATAATAATTAGGCAACTTCCTTTCCTTTGGCAAAATGGGTCAAAAGAAGGACTTGACAGGCTCAGAAAAGTCAAAAATAGTGAGATATCTTGCAGAGGGATGCAGCACTCTTAAAATTGCAAAGCTTCTGAAGTGTGATCATCGAACAATCAAGCGTTTCATTCAAAATAGTCAACAGGGTCGCAAGAAGCGTGTGGAAAAACCAAGGCGCAAAATAACTGCCCATGAACTGAGAAAAGTCAAGCGTGCAGCTGCCAAGATGCCACTTGCCACCAGTTTGGCCATATTTCAGAGCTGAAACATCACTGGAGTGCCCAAAAGCACAAGGTGTGCAATACTCAGAGACATGGCCAAGGTAAGAAAGCCTGAAAGACGACCACCACTGAACAAGACACACAAGCTGAAACGTCAAGACTGGGCCAAGAAATATCTCAAGGCTGATTTTTCTAAGGTTTTATGGACTGATGAAATGAGAGTGAGTATTGATGGGCCAGATGGATGGGCCCGTGACTGGATTGGTAAAGGGCAGAGAGCTCCAGTCCGACTCAGACGCCAGCAAGGTGGAGGTGGAGTACTGGTTTGGGCTGGTATCATCAAAGATGAGCTTGTGGGGCCTTTTCGGGTTGAGGATGGAGTCAAGCTCAACTCCCAGTCCTACTGCCAGTTTCTGGAAGACACCTTCTTCAAGCAGTGGTACAGGAAGAAGTCTGCATCCTTCAAGAAAAACATGATTTTCATGCAGGACAATGCTCCATCACACGCGTCCAAGTACTCCACAGCGTGGCTGGCAAGAAAGGGTATAAAAGAAGAAAATCTAATGACATGGCCTCCTTGTTCACCTGATCTGAACCCCATTGAGAACCTGTGGTCCATCATCAAATGTGAGATTTACAAGGAGGGAAAACAGTACACCTTTCTGAACAGTGTCTGGGAGGCTGTGGTTGCTGCTGCACACAATGTTGATGGTGAACAGATCAAAACACTGACAGAATCCATGGATGGCAGGCTTTTGAGTGTCCTTGCAAAGAAAGGTGGCTATATTGGTCACTGATTTGTTTTTGTTTTGTTTTTGAATGTCAGAAATGTATATTTCTCAATGTTGAGATGTTATATTGGTTTCACTGCTAAAAATAAATAATTGAAATGGGTATATATTTGTTTTTTGTTAAGTTGCCTAATAATTATGCACAGTAATAGTCACCTGCACACACAGATATCCCCCTAAAATAGCTAAAACTAAAAACAAACTAAAAACTACTTCCAAAAATATTCAGCTTTGATATTAATGAGTTTTTGGGGTTCATTGAGGACATGGTTGTTGTTCAATAATAAAATTAATCCTCAAAAATACAACTTGCCTAATAATTCTGCACTCCCTGTATTATTAGGTTTATTATCTGAGGTCATAGATGTAAACTGATTTCAAAATGAGCATTCTTAAATCTCATTGAAATCAAAGGGATCTGTAATGGGTCAATCCCTTTATTGGTAGAAGTATGCCTGGAAATAATCCTCAGCGATCAGCTGAAATCTCCTGGAGAAGCAAGCATTAGAGGTCAGTTCTCCTGCAGCGCCACCACAGGGGAAATTAAGGATTGCATGGTGACTACTGCAGGGCTTAGCAACCTCCTGCACTTCAGCTGTTGTAAAACTACAGCTCCCAGCATGCACACTTACTCAGCAGTTCTTGGAACTCCCATAAAAGCAAATGGCGCATGATGGGAGCTGTAGTTTCACAACAGCTAAAGTGCTGAAGATTGCTGAGCCCTGGCCTATTAAAACCAGTGGGCTGTCTATGGACTGCATGGATGTACTGGTTCCACCAGAGATGTTCTTACCTGGTTTCCACGTCAACTAATTAAAGGGAGGTATCAAGAGGGACTACCTTCTATTAATATAGAATTCGCAAATAGCGTATGTAATAGGGTTTACCAATCCAGACAACCCCTTTAAGGGTTATCCAATGTAATAAAGGCAGGGGAGTGCCTATTACATTCTGATTATCCTGATGTAGCAGGTACACTGTGTGTGATCAGGCTTCCAGACTCTTTTTTCCTATAGGCACCGCAGTCTAATTTTCCATATCTGATAAAGATCAGCCCCTGTAATATTAATCTATCTGAGCTGCAGTAATTTGAAAATAAAAAGATGCCAGCGCCATTGCACTTTCCTCCTCTCCATTACACACAGCCACAATTCAACTGCTCCCGTCCCTTTGCTGTGTGTGTAAATTGCCTTTCGCTGTAAAATAGGTCGAAGGTATAAAAATCATTTATGGTCAGGGATGCAAAGTTTAACACTGCAGGCACAGCAGGCAGGGTAATCTGCTTTAAATCTCCCACTAGCATCTCTGGTATGACAAAAAAAAAAAGCCTAAGAAAGGGTTAAAAACTGGGGAATTCAGACTATTTTGCTCAGTAGTCATGCCTTCTGTATGATAACTATGACAAGGTCTTCTAGGGTTTTATTTTTATTTATAACATACTTGCTTATTTTTTTTTATTTATACGTGCGCTTATTTACAGATCTAGTTATCTGATCTTTTATCTCTCTCTAGTTCATATCATCTATCTAATTATCTATCTTCTATCTATCTACTTATTATCTATCTATCTAATTATCTATCTATCTTATTATCTATCATTTATCTATCTATCTAATTATCTATCTATTATCTATCATTTATCTATCTATTGATCTAACATAGAATGTGTCGGCAGATAAGAACCATTTGGCCCATCTAGTCTGCCCAATATGATTAATCTATGAACTGTGTCTAATATCTTTCTCATATCTATCTATTTATCTAATATGTATCGATTTATTATCTATCTATCTATCTATCTATCTATCTATCATCTATCTACTAGACAACTATCAATGCAGTGAGGGCCTTCTGCATGCAAAATAATGGTTAAAATACATGTATTAAATTACAGAATTTATAGGACAATGTTGTAAATTGTTTCATTTCCTAGTTACCTTGTGCCTTTACTTGAAGGCCACAGATTGGCAGACACTAACCGGAACAAAGAGAGAAGTGAATGGAGGGAGAGTTCTTATATGAAATACAAATTGTGAAACTATTGAACATCATTAGGAATGGAAACTTATAGCCTGAGAAACACGAGAAAGAAATGAATGATGATTCGTTCTCATGGTAAATTAAGCAGTGAGCCATGTCAGTAGCACTGCTTTATCCACTGCACAGGTTTGGTGATACAAAATATATTAATATGGCACTAATGTAAATCATTTCTCTCTTTAAGAGGGTCTCTTGCCACAAAATGCAGTGTAATCTGCAGGCCGCAAGTTATAGAGCAGGAGGAGCTGAGCAGAGTGATACATATTTAGTGGGAAAATATTCAGTAAAACATGTCATTTATACATTTATATTTCTGCTCTTTCTGACTTCATTTGTACATGAGGCAGGTTTTATGAGCAATTGATAGCATTGTCTGTGTAAGGGTGTATACATAGTCACTGGTAGCTGTACATGGGGGAGGTGTTATCAGTGGTTGATAGCATTCTCTGTGTAAGGGTGTATACATAGTCACTGATAGCTGTACATGGGGGAGGTGTTATCAGTGGTTGATAGCATTCTCTGTGTAAGTATGTATACATAGTCACTGATAGATTTACACAGGGGAGGTCTTATCAGTGATTGATAGCATTCTCTGTGTAAGTGTGTATATATATAGTGACTGATAGCTGTACACAGGGGAGGTGTTATCAGTGATTGATAGCATTCTCTGTGTAAGTGTGTATACATAGTGACTGATAGCTGTACATGGGGAGGTGTTATCAGTGATTGATAGCATTCTCTGTGTAAGTGTGTGTGTATATATATAGTGACTGATAGCTGTACACAGGGGAGGTGTTATCAGTGATTGATAGCATTCTCTGTGTAAGTGTGTATACATAGTCACTGATAGATTTACATGGGGGAGGTGTTATCAGTGGTTGATAGCATTCTCTGTGTAAGTGTGTATACATAGTGACTGATAGCTGTACACAGGGGAGGTCTTATCAGTGATTGATAGCATTCTCTGTGTAAGTGTGTATATATATAGTGACTGATAGCTGTACACAGGGGAGGTCTTATCAGTGATTGATAGCATTCTCTGTGTAAGTGTGTATATATATAGTGACTGATAGCTGTACACAGGGGAGGTGTTATCAGTGATTGATAGCATTCTCTGTGTAAGTGTGTATACATAGTGACTGATAGCTGTACATGGGGGAGGTGTTATCAGTGATTGATAGCATTCTCTGTGTAAGTGTGTATATATATAGTGACGGATAGCTGTACACAGGGGAGGTGTTATCAGTGATTGATAGCATTCTCTGTGTAAATCTGTATACATAGTCACTGATAGCTGTACACGGGGAGGTGTTATCAGTGATTGATAGCATTCTCTGTGTAAGTGTGTATACATAGTCACTGATAGCTGTACACGGGGGAGGTGTTATCAGTGATTGATAGCATTCTCTGTGTAAGTGTATATACATAGTGACTGATAGCTGTACATGGGGGAGGTGTTATCAGTGATTGATAGCATTCTCTGTGTAAGTGTGTATACATAGTCACTGATAGCTGTACACGGGGGAGGTGTTATCAGTGATTGATAGCATTCTCTGTGTAAGTGTGTATACATAGTCACTGATAGCTGTACACGGGGGAGGTGTTATCAGTGATTGATAGCATTCTCTGTGTAAGTGTATATACATAGTGACTGATAGCTGTACATGGGGGAGGTGTTATCAGTGATTGATAGCATTCTCTGTGTAAGTGTATATACATAGTGACTGATAGCTGTACACAGGGGAGGTGTTATCAGTGATTGATAGCATTCTCTGTGTAAGTGTGTATACATAGTGACTGATAGCTGTACATGGGGAGGTGTTATCAGTGATTGATAGCATTCTCTGTGTAAGTGTGTATATATATATAGTGACTGATAGCTGTACACAGGGGAGGTGTTATCAGTGATTGATAGCATTTTCTGTGTAAATCTGTATACATAGTCACTGATAGCTGTACACGGGGAGGTGTTATCAGTGATTGATAGCATTCTCTGTGTAAGTGTGTATATATATAGTGACTGATAGCTGTACACAGGGGAGGTGTTATCAGTGATTGATAGCATTCTCTGTGTAAGTGTGTATACATAGTGACTGATAGCTGTACATGGGGAGGTGTTATCAATGATTGATAGCATTCTCTGTGTAAGTGTGTATATATATATATAGTGACTGATAGCTGTACACAGGGGAGGTGTTATCAGTGATTGATAGCATTCTCTGTGTAAATCTGTATACATAGTGACTGATAGCTGTACATGGGGGAGGTGTTATCAGTGATTGATAGCATTCTCTGTGTAAGTGTGTGTATATATATAGTGACTGATAGCTGTACACAGGGGAGGTGTTATCAGTGATTGATAGCATTCTCTGTGTAAGTGTGTATACATAGTCACTGATAGATTTACATGGGGGAGGTGTTATCAGTGGTTGATAGCATTCTCTGTGTAAGTGTGTATACATAGTGACTGATAGCTGTACACAGGGGAGGTCTTATCAGTGATTGATAGCATTCTCTGTGTAAGTGTGTATATATATAGTGACTGATAGCTGTACACAGGGGAGGTGTTATCAGTGATTGATAGCATTCTCTGTGTAAGTGTGTATACATAGTGACTGATAGCTGTACATGGGGGAGGTGTTATCAGTGATTGATAGCATTCTCTGTGTAAGTGTGTATATATATAGTGACGGATAGCTGTACACAGGGGAGGTGTTATCAATGATTGATGGCATTCTCTGTGTAAATCTGTATACATAGTCACTGATAGCTGTACACGGGGAGGTGTTATCAGTGATTGATAGCATTCTCTGTGTAAGTGTATATACATAGTGACTGATAGCTGTACATGGGGGAGGTGTTATCAGTGATTGATAGCATTCTCCAGTGTAAGTGTGTATACATAGTCACTGATAGCTGTACACGGGGGAGGTGTTATCAGTGATTGATAGCATTCTCTGTGTAAGTGTGTATACATAGTCACTGATAGCTGTACACGGGGAGGTGTTATCAGTGATTGATAGCATTCTCTGTGTAAGTGTATATACATAGTGACTGATAGCTGTACACAGGGGAGGTGTTATCAGTGATTGATAGCATTCTCTGTGTAAGTGTGTATACATAGTGACTGATAGCTGTACATGGGGAGGTGTTATCAGTGATTGATAGCATTCTCTGTGTAAGTGTGTATATATATATAGTGACTGATAGCTGTACACAGGGGAGGTGTTATCAGTGATCGATAGCATTCTCTGTGTAAATCTGTATACATAGTCACTGATAGCTGTACACGGGTAGGTGTTATCAGTGATTGATAGCATTCTCTGTGTAAGTGTGTATACATAGTGACTGATAGCTGTACATGGGGAGGTGTTATCAGTGATTGATAGAATTCTCTGTGTAAGTGTGTATATATATAGTGACTGATAGCTGTACACAGGGGAGGTGTTATCAGTGATTGATAGCATTCTCTGTGTAAGTGTGTATACATAGTGACTGATAGCTGTACATGGGGAGGTGTTATCAATGATTGATAGCATTCTCTGTGTAAGTGTGTATATATATATATAGTGACTGATAGCTGTACACAGGGGAGGTGTTATCAGTGATTGATAGCATTCTCTGTGTAAATCTGTATACATAGTCACTGATAGCTGTACACGGGGAGGTGTTATCAGTGATTGATAGCATTCTCTGTGTAAGTATGTATACATAGTCACTGATAGCTGTACACGGGGAGGTGTTATCAGTGATTGATAGCATTCTCTGTGTAAGTGTGTATACATAGTCACTGATAGCTGTACACGGGGGAGGTGTTATCAGTGATTGATAGCATTCTCTATGTAAGTATTGTTGTGGCAGACCTAGGGTCAGTCACGTGAGGATCGAGCCACGTGTTCAAGGTGAAGGACGTCGACGGAGAAAAATGATCGAAGTCAGCACACAGGTTAAAATTCTGCCAGGATCCCAAATTAGGAGTGTCCTAGACCCTTTATTTATACCCATTCCAAGGGTGTAACCTCTTAAATTATTGACATAATTGGTGAATTCTGATTGGTACACAAATGTACCACTAAAGTGTTAATTGCTGAGACTTATGCTTTTTAGCAAGAAATGCACACTGCTTGTTTAGCACGTGCACAGCTTCTCTTATCTCAACACACACTTGCTAACTTCTTTAGTTTTAACTTATGTCATCGCCATCATCTTCTTATAAAGAAATTTAAACACAAAAGTTCTTTATGAAATGGAAGTCGCAGGAAAGCTGGATACTTCTTTAACAGTATGTAGGTGTTATCAGTGATTGATAGCATTCTCTATGCAAGTGTGTAAACATAGTCACTGATAGCTGATAGAAAAACTCTAGCAGATATACATATAAAATATCAGTTTGCAGTGGCACAACATCCCATTGGTTATATAAAGAAACAGAGAGGTCAGATATTGGTGTTTGTATTTTAAATCCATTAATGATGTGTCTGCCCTTCAATGGCACCCTAGGCAGTTGCCTACTCTGGCAACCCCATCCCAGGTGAAGTCTTAATAAAGGAAGAAGTGGAGGAACATTATTAGCGTTTCTAGGTTTGTCAGACTATACCAGGTGATGGCAAATTTCCACGACAGCTAAGGGTTCTAACTGCTGGTATCCCCACCAATCACTAGAACTAGGGATGGACTGGCCATACACCCTACTGGAAAATTTCCTGGTGAGCCGATGCCTAAGGGGGCGTCCAAACCCTCCTCATGGCCAGCGGCCAGGTACATAGTGATCTGATTAACTCCTGGGAGCATCAGATACTTATGCACCTGGCCAACGGCTGCAGGTGCCCTCCTGAACTCAACTGTATCACCGTCCTCCGGATGGTGATACAGTTGAATACTGTGGTTTGGGTGGCAGTGCTTTGTGCTACATTAAGGTACTGCAGGCCAGCCTACTTCTGTTGTCCATGTCAACTTCGGCATTCTGCGGTTTTATCTCCGGTGAAAAAAAATGAAGACATGCCGGATCTGACATTTTTTTATTTTTTCCATAGGAATGTATTAGTGCTGGATCCGGCATTAAAAAAAAAAGGTGAAAAGGATAAATGGCGGATCAGTTTTGCCGGATGACACTGGAAAGGACGGATCCGGCATTTTTAATGCATTTTTCTGACTGATCAGGCATTTTCAAGACTGATCAGGATCCTGATGCATTTTAAGTGTTTGACCGAAGCGCGAGACTAATGGCGCTATTACACATACCTTTAATTATTGCTACTTATGCTGGTGTATTAATGGTGGGGGCTTCACCTTTTTTGCTATGGGGCCTTATGAATTATAGTTACGCCCCTGCCCAGAACTTATTTTAGCTACCGTATGTATACTGCATGTAGTGATCACTGAGTGGCCTCCATATATGACCTCCTCCAGTTACCACAGTGCCATGTGCTGTGACTCTTCAGTACAGAATGCAGAGTTGGATCATATTCACCCCTTTCTCAGTCACCATCAGAAATTCTGGCTCCCACCGTTTCACATTATAGACATTATACGATTAGGATGTCAGCTTTTTTTGATGCAGATAAATGTACCTGGTGGTGAACTTTCAGGCGACTGAGATTACAGGCCAGAAATAAGTGCGGCGCCTCATTGGATGGCAGACGCTTCATTTAGTTTACAGCTCCCGTGGTTCTGATTCTCCTGCCCGTTCTCCTCTGCAGCAGTGAGCGCTTCCTTCGCATATGAAGCACCGCAGACTGCATTCAGTTAATGGCGAAAGTCTCAGGTGCTACACTGGAGGACACTAAAGCTCGCCATAGGTGCACGGATTTTTGGAATGAAAAATGATGAGCCATTATGACATCAATATTTGAGTCTATGGCAACAATTCAGTTGGATGAAATCAAGTGAAATCCTATGAATCATTAGAAAATTATCTATACAGGAATTGTTATGTCAGGCACATAGAACATATCTTATTATTAGCATACTGTCACGGTCTCTGTTGTGTGCGCCACGACACGGTTGCCGGGCATGCTGTTGCCAGCGGCAACGTGTGTTTGTTGTAGCATGTAGGTGCTTGCTCTTTTTATCCTGCTTTCCTTCCCTGTTTGGTGCTGGAAGGGTTAACTATCTGGCTAGTGGGGATCTCGGTGTGTCCTGGTGTTGTGAGTCTGAGGTTAGGAGTCAGGGCCAGGATTAGAGGGGCTTTAGGAGGTGACCTGCTCCCCGTTCCTGGTGTCCAGGCCTAGCTGCTTCCCCGTTTTCTACGCTATATGTGGGGAGTTCCCCCACTCTTTACCATGACAGTATGTCTAGCTAGGAGGCCCTCCCACTGGACAGGCCAGCAGCTCACACGAAGGCTGAAGGGCCACTGACCTCCAACTCACAACACCAGGATATAAATAGCCAAGAGGCCACACCTGGGACACACCGAGATCCCCACTAGCCACATAGTTAACCCCTCCAGCACCAAACAGGGGTGGAAAGCAGGATAAAAGGGGCAGGCACCTACATGCTGCAAAAAACACACGTTGCCGCTGGCAACAGCATGCCCGGCAACCGTCTCACAGCGCACACAACAGAGGCCGTGACACATACATTGTCAATGTTGTATGGTACATTTAGTATGTCTACCGTAAGCGTTCCAGACTGACAATAGAAAGTCAAAGACTGAAACCTACTTGTGATGTCACAGTAGCTTACCTGACTGAAACACATTCGTGATATCACAGCAGTTACCTGAAAGAACACACACTTGTGATGTCACAGCAGTTAGTTGACTGAACACACACTTGTGATGTCACAGCAGTTACCTGACAGAACACACACTTGTGATGTCACAGCAGTTAGTTGACTGAACACACACTTGTGATGTCACAGCAGTTACCTTACAGAACACACACTTGTGATGTCACAGCAGTTACCTGACAGAACACACACTTGTGATGTCACAGCAGTTACCTGACAGAACACACACTTGTGATGTCACAGCAGTTACTTGACAGAACACACACTTGTGATGTCACAGCAGTTACCTGACAGAACACACACTTGTGATGTCACAGCAGTTACCTGACAGAACACACACTTGTGATGTCACAGCAGTTAGTTGACTGAACACACACTTGTGATGTCACAGCAGTTACCTGACAGAACACACACTTGTGATGTCACAGCAGTTAGTTGACTGAACACACACTTGTGATGTCACAGCAGTTACCTGACAGAACACACACTTGTGATGTCACAGCAGTTAGTTGACTGAACACACACTTGTGATGTCACAGCAGTTACCTGACAGAACACACACTTGTGATGTCACAGCAGTTACTTGACAGAACACACACTTGTGATGTCACAGCAGTTACTTGACAGAACACACACTTGTGATGTCACATCAGTTACTTGACTGAACACACTCTTGTGATGTCACAGCAGTTACTTGACTAAAACACATTTGTGATGTCAAAGTAGCTTACCTGACTGGTACTCATTATATTACAGTAGCTCCCCTAGCAGAAAAACAGCTGTGATGTCACAGACGATCACATGATGGAAACCCATTTCTACTGTTACAATAGTTTACCTGACTGAAACACATTTGTGATGTCACAGTAGCTACCTGACTGAACACACACTTGTGATGTCACAGCTGCTTGAGTTACGGATACACACTTATGATGTTACAGCAGCAGCTGATGGAAGTGCAGTTGTGATGTCACAGGTCACATGACTAAAATTGTTGTGATCTTGTAACAGTTAAAGGGATTATACAGCTGGTGGCAGTTAAAGGATGGAACTGTGCATGTCTGTCCACCTTGGGGAGGTGGACAGAGAAATTAGAAAAGTAAAAACAGCAGGTGGCACTCTACAGATACATTTTGTAGAATAACTCTCAAAAATATTTAGCTCCAAGTGCTAGTTTGAAAAAGGTATGATATTTTTCATAGGATAATCCCTGTAACTTTAACCAGGTGGGCAGCTATGATATTAAAGGTTTCACTCACTGACATCACAAAAGTGTTTCAGTGAGGTAACTAATATGACATCACAAGAAGGTTTCAGTCATTTATGCTGCTTTGACCTAACTACCGTGTTTGAATTTTTGAAGCCAAAGCCAGGAGCAGATGCACAAGGAGAAGATTCAGTTTTTCGGTTTCAGTTTTTTCCTTTATATATGGTCTTAGTGGCGGTCTGGGGATAAAAACATGGACCATGGTAAAAAAAAACTTATGTGTAAATGCACACATTAAAATGAAATGGGTATACGTGTGCTGTCTGTGGAGAACATGTACAGCACACGTACGTGGAATACTGGCGTTTTAATGAGGCTTAATGCAGCACAAACTATCGCCCCAGCAGAACCAAATACACAGTGCTGCAGTATTCAACTCCTGAGGACGGCAATACAGCTGCATGCGGGAGGGCACTTTCTTCTGCCAGCCAGGTCAATAAGTACCAGATGCTCCTAGCATTAATGCTGAGAGTATCAGATCTCTATGTACCTGACAGGTGGAATGTGAGAAGGCCTTGAGCAGCCCCCGGACATCGGCCCACCGGGAATGGTCTATGGCCAGTCCACCCCTGTGTGTTCTCACACCACATCCCGCATAGCCAAAGGATTGATCCAGATATGCCTGCTAACTGGTCAGATGTACATGGTGCGGCAGCACAGCGTTGCTTCATCCCAACTAGTAGATTGTACCAGTATTGTGGTAGTACTGTGTCTGCAGGGGAAAGAGATCACAGTGTCCTCCTTATCTGAATACTACCGACACAGCTGAAGTAAGTTCCTATTTCTCATTTTCTGTTGCGTCCCGACTCTGTCCCTTTTCTTGGTCAGAGGGATTAGGCTTGCAGAGAATCTGAGCAGATATGCTTCAAGAGGAATGTATGAACAGCACAATGCAGAGTTCTAAACAGAGTGTGAGGGATTAGCTTTTCTGGGGGTCATTCTCACAATTATCGCCACAACAGCCGGATTGCAGGTCCAAACGTGGGGTTTATTTTCATAGCAACGAAACACAAAATAACACCTTGCCCGTCTGGGCTCTAACTAAACAGGAAATATCCCTTCCTCACTTAAAGCGCCGTTCACACACGGTAACAACATGTGGCTTTTCCAGCCTCTCAGGTAGTATCAAGTCCAGTACCTTTGGGGGCTTGTTGCCCAGAAGTCCACCTGACTCTGACCTAGTGACCGTCGTTTCCCAGACCTTGCGGAGTCCCCCACAGTTCAGGCCAAGACCTAGCCCCATGGCCCCTCAGCCAGCCCGGCTGAGACCACTCTTCCAGAGCCTCCAGCAGGACTCTGTTGCACAAAGACTCTCTCTCCTTGACTGACAGTCTTGGCTCTTATCCCAGACTGATTGTGTCACCTGATGCTGCCTCAGACCTGATGACTGACGGGGGAGACACAGAAACCTGCCATAAATCTCCCCTAGCAGCTATGAGGCCTGCCACTGCCTCACAACAGATATTTATTTTAGAATAGTGTTTTTGTTATAGATATAATTAACCCCTTCCCAACTAGAGCCGTAACAGTACGGCTCTGCGGGAAGTGACTTCCCAAGCAGCTGCGCCCGCCCGATCAGCTGCAGGGGACTGTCTGTTCCCGTTAGCAGGACCCCTGCTGTATGGGCCGGCATGAAAACACAGATGCCGGCGCATTAACCCTCACTATGCCGCGGTCAGCGCTGATAGTGGCATGTGCAGGGTGTGTGGAGGGAGGGTGCTCCCTCCCCTTCCCTATCGGGTCGCCACACTGCTGTGACATCGGGGCTGCCTTCCATGTAAGCCTGTGAGATCCAGCCCCCTGGATCTCACAGGCAGGAATTCTGTAAGTGTATTACAGTTTGTAATACACTTACAGCCAATGCATTACAATACAGACGTATTGTAATACATTGTACAGGGGATCAGACCCCCAAAAGTTGTGAATAAAAAGGAAAAAAAAAAGTTTCAAATATAGTTTTTCATAATAAAAAAATACAAGTTTCAAGTTAAAAAATAAGCGTTCTTTTCCAGAATTTTTTAAAGAATAGTATACATATTAGGTATTGCCGCGTCTGTATCGATCGGCTCTATATCTATAAAAATATCACATGATCCACCCTGTCAGGTGAATGCAGTAAAAAAAAAAAAAGTGCCAAAACAACCATTTTTGGTCACCTTTCCTCACAAAAAGTGTAATACCAAGAGATCAAAAAAGTGTATTTAGCCCTAAATGATACTAATCAAACCGTCATATCATCCCGCAAAAAATGAGACCCTACCTAAGACAATCATCCAAAAAATAAAAAAAATATGGCTCTCACAAAATGGCAACACAAAAACAAGATTTAATTCTGTTCAAAAATGTATTTACTTTGTAAAACTTAACAAAAATAAAAATGATACACATATTAGGTATCGTCACGTCCATAACAACCTGCTCTAGAAAAATATCACATGAGATACCCCCTCAGGTGAATGATGTAAAAAATTTTGGAAAAAAAAAAACTATGCCAATACAGCCATTTTTTGTCACCTTGCCTCTTAAAAAGTACAACATCAAGCGATCAAAAAGTCTTATGTACCCCAAAATGTATACCAATCAAACCGCCATTTCATCCCACAAAAAATGATCCCCTACCTAAGACAATCTATTGGGTATCGCCGCGTCCGTGACAACCTGCTCTATAAAAATATCCCATTATATGCCTGCTCAGGTGAATACTGTAAAAACAACATTTTTAAACAAACTACGCCAAAACAGCCTTATTTTCTCCTTGCCTCACAAAAAGTGTAATACCAAGCCAACAAAAAGTCTTATGTACCCTAAAATGGTAACAATGAAAAAGGACACCTCCTCCCGCAAAAAATTAGCCCCCACATAAGACACTCAGAAAATAAAAACCAATGGCACTCATAAACCAATCCATCAAAATCTGTGCTGCAAAAGCCATATCGCGCTCCTTCCGTTCTGAGTCCTGCCATGTACCCCCACAGCAGTTTACCACCACTTATGGAGTGTTGCCGTATTCAGGAGAAAATGGGTAACACATTATAGGGTGCTTTTTCTCCTGTTACTGCTTGTCAAAAAAAATAAAAAATTGGGGGGTAAAGCAACATTTTATTGATAGAAATTAAACTTTTCATTTTTACAGCTAGGTGTTTTCAAATTCCGTAAAATGCTTAGGGGGTCAAAGTGCTATATACCCCCCTTAATATATTCTTTGAAGGGTATAGTTTCCAAAATGGGGTCACTTTTTGAGGGTTTTCACTGTAGGGGTACGTCAGGGTCTCTTCAAATATAAAATGGTGCCCAAAAACCATTCTAGCAAAATCTGCCTCCAAAATCCATATGTGCTCCTTTCCTTCTGACCACTGCCAGAGCAGTTTACAACCACATATGGGGTATTTCTGTAAACTGCAGAATCAGGGGCGTAGCTAAAGGCTCATGGGCCCTGGTGCAAGAGTTCAGCTTGGGCCCCCTTCCCTCAGTGCTCTGTGGTCAGGGTCAGGGAAGCATATAGCCTTTGTGCCGCCTGAGGTAAAAATTGAAACTACCCTACCATGCCAAATTATTGAACTAACCCCTTCCCTCCAGCCAGAGGTGTAACTTGACCAGCATTTTTATAATACCAGTGTCTTATACCAGTGTCTTCTTATGCATCACCTGTGCAGAATCATAGTAATGCATATTGAGGTTTAGTTTGCTGTTGACCCTTGCTGTGTTGCAAGAAAAAATTGATTAACATGAAAAATCTGCAAAAATATTTAATTTTGAAATGTTGCCTCCATTTTCCTTTAATTCTTGTGGAACACCTAAAGGGTTAACAAAGTTTGTAACATCAGTTTTGAATAATTTGAGGGGTGTAGTTTCTAAAATAGGGTAATTTATGGGTGGTTTGCATTATGTAAGCCTGTCAAAATCACTTTATGATTGAATTGGTGCTTAAAAAAATGGTTTGTTGAAAATTTTAAAAATGGCTTCTAAACTTCTAATCCTTCTAACGTCCTAAAAAAATAAAATTACATTTACAAAAGATGCCAACATAAGCAGACATATGAAGAATTATGACTGATAACTATTTTATGAGGCATTACTATCTGTCCTAAAACTAGAGTATAGTTTTTCGAAAATGTCAATAAGTACAATTTAAATCTACGATTTTCCACCAATATAACTAGAACACATGTAGAATTTCTAGATTTAAATATCCAAATATAGGACAGTAGACTGATTTGCAGTACCTATCAAAAACCGGTAATGAAAAATAGTCGCATTCTCTTCTCCAGTTGCCACTTACCTAGATGGTTGATGAATATCCCCACAAGTCAATTCAGGAGATTGAAACGCAACTGTACCGATAACAGTAAATTTGAAGAAGAAGCCCCAAAAATGTTATTTTCCGATAAAATGTATCCAGAAAAATTAGTTGATAATGCACTAGAAAAAGTGAGAAATATGAATAGAAAAAAAATTTTCACTGTCAAAGAAAAAAACATTCAACAAGGTGAAGAAATAAGATTTATTCTTCCATATAACGCCCAATATAAAAACATTGAAAAAATCATCAATAAATACTGGCATCACCTGTTAAAAGATAAAATCATTGGACCACTGGACTACAGGTTCGTCATCCATCTGCAGAGGATAGACAACAAGACACGCTGACCAGGCAGACGGACGATCTCCTCATGAGACACTGCAGAAAGTAAAACCACAGACGGCTCTCACAAAGCAATCTTCATACCGTCGGAGTGGTAACATACCAAATAAACACAAATATATGTGCAACTATTACTTTCAGTGACTTTGCATCATCATCAATATAATATCCTAATGACTACATCTATTTAAAAAATTGGTGGGGATATTTAAGCAATACTTATCGCATATGTCGCATTACTGCTGTATACATACCAGCTATTGTACAACATTTACCGCGTTTTTCTACTAAGCATTTTACTAAAAAAATACCTGGCTCATATATCTGGCCTAGTATAGGTCTTATAAGTGGTTGATATATCACCATGTATACTAAATGAAACAAATTGAGACAGCAACAGTACCATCAATAAGTAATGTGTATCAACAATTAACAGCTACCGTTCAAGATATGCAAAGAACTCTAATAGACTGTAATAATCCTTTATTCTAAAATATAAAGGAAGAACTCTCCAGGAATAAACACCAGATCTGGACCCATTCATTTTCAATGAGTCCTGAAAAAAATCGGACAGCACAATGTGTGCTGTCCGTTTCCGTTGTTCCGTTCCGCATGTCCGAAAAAATATAAAACATGTCCTATTCTTTTCCGCAAAAATCGGATCCTGGTACAATACAAAGTCAATGGATCCGTAAAAAACGGAAGACATTCGTATGTCATTACGTATGTCATCCGTTTTATGCGGATTCCGTTCCTGGAAATTAAATCCTGCAAACAGAAACTTTTAAAAAAATTTTTTTTAAAAAGAAATCCAAACAACTTTATTTGCTTATTGAAATTTATACATGTTTCCGTTTTTTGCGGATCCGCAAAAAACGGGTGACATACGGATGACATACGGAAACATTTTCAGGAACAACGGATCCGCAAAAAACTGACCGAAATTCGGGATATAGAAAAATACTGACGTGTGAATGTAGCCTAAGGGAGATAAACATTGACAAGCCATACCATACATACTGAAAAACCTGGCATCTGCGATATCTCTGTTATTGCCCATCATTCATCCTTTTCTTAACAGAGACACTGCAGTATATTTTATTTATTCTATCTATTGAATAGTAATCGGGTTATCGTTGTATTTCTACCACATATGCATCATTTTTATGTATCATGCTATATATATAAGGGGGATTTATTGTATATCATATTTTATTTTTTATTATATGTTGAAAGGTGAAAAGTACTAGTAACCTAATAACCTACAAGCACGTGTTCCTAGATATATATTTTTTAATAAACTGGTCTATATAAGATAGACGTATTCCTGTGTTCTACATAGCCCCAGATGAGAGTGTGCCTGTCACACCTATATCTTTCCACATATTCTTTCTTACACACTTTTTTGGGCTGTAACGGTGACAGTGCACCTCTGTCCATAATACCCAACTTCATATTTTGAAATTAATTTGCGCTTTGTTTGGTGGTAAAAGCAGAAATGCGTTATGGATTCCATTGCCACGGACCATAACGCAATTCTAAAGGCATTCCGTTATACATTTCGTCATAGAATTGCGTTATGGTCCGTGGTAACGGAATCCATAATGTAATTCTGCTTTTACCACGAAACTAAGCGCAAATTAATTTCAAAATATGAAATTCGCTCATCTCTAATTATAATTGCATGACAAAATGGGGGAAAGGAGGATGTGTCATCAAAAAATGACCTACAGTTTAAATCAAGTTTTTATGTTAAGTATATTTTTAAGAATTTTTAGTGGTTATTTTAAATTTTCCTGCACTTTTCGCATTCGCCTTCAAGCCTAATCATTGGTGCCATGTCTGGCTCTGAGGCAGTCGTCTCGCAATCACAAAAGGAAGGATTGCAATGACAAATATCACCTATAAATATAGATAACACAGGATCCACCATTCGCAATAGGTGATTGTACAAAGCTTATCTACTCCCTCCGCACAGGTCTGAGAGCATGTCTAAAAAAAACTCACCAAAGAAGTCAGTGAGTCTGTTGTGTCTTCGGCCCATGCCCGCATATCTATAGATGCCGTTAAGAACAGTGCAGGAAAGATGGCTACCCCCAGAAAATAGAATTTGAAAAAAATCTATAATCGGAAAATATAAACAGAAAAAAAGAATAGGTGTCACTATCTGATTTTAAGTGGAAGAAAAAATTATAGGCGACACATTCGCTTTAACCAGGGAAAAGTTATTACCGTTATATTTTAGACTTCTACTAACTGGAGTCTGTGAATAAAACTATGGCTTGATGTTAATTCCCTTGGTACAGTGAATTTGACTTCTTTCCACTATTGCATATGAATCATACTTCTCATAAATATGATAATTTCCAGACTCTATTGGTGATCTGTGTTCTAAATATCAATTTGGGATGAGTACGTAAAGAGATCATCCCCCTCCCTTTCACATCTGAACAGCTTTCACTTGGCTCATTAGGTCTATGGTGGGGAATTCCAAAAAGTGCAATGATAGTCATCTATTGAGGAGTGGGATGATTTCAATAGTAGATACTCAGAGCAACAATTAATCCCTTTGACTATGCTCAATTTAGAATGAGGAATTGAGAATCTGCTGTGTGCCGTGCACACGTACCTCTTTATGACTGAATTTGGCTAGTAAAGGAAGTGGCGTGCGCTTATGTTGGGTAAGATAAGAATTGTGTTTGGTCGGTAAAGACTATACCAAAGAGTAACATAAAATGGTGCACAGGTGTATTATTTCTGATTACACATTATAATAAAGACACATTAAATAAATCCTCCACCGCTCAGTTCAAATGTTTAAATCTTTACTGCACAGTCTGAACTTTTTTATCTTTGCTAACTTTTTTGTGCAACAAGTAAATTTTTTTGGGACTATTTACGGATGCACATGAGTTCTATAATTAATTTAACTTATGGGAGTAATGCAGATTGCATATTTTTTTCTTAGGTCAATTTATTGTTTGTGTCGTTACAAATTTGAATGTGCATTATACTGTATACATTATGTACAAAAATATGAGATTTTTTTAAAAATAAAACGCTGTGGCAGATCATATACTAAAACTAGACAGTTTGAGGGCTCATGCACATGAGCAATTTTCACGTGCGGGTGCTGTATGAGTGTGAACATTGAGACATAAAGTCAATGAGCCAATTCACAGATTTGTCGTAGTGGCTGATGCTGGAAGAGAATTTTGTTGCATCTTTAGATTAAGAAGTTTATACCACCTATAAGGCTACTTTCACACTAGCGTTAATATTTTCTGGTATTGAGATACGTCATAGGTTCTCGATACCGGAAAAAATAAAACACTTACGTTTTTTCCCCATTCATTGTCAATGAGGACAAAACATAACTGAACAGAACGGAGTGCTCCAGAATGCATTCCGTTCTCATACCGGAGAGCAAACCGCAGCATGTTGTAGTTTGCTTTCCGTCCTGGGATGGGGAGCAAGACCCACAATGACCGTCATGACCCACAATGCAAGTCAATAAGGACGGATCCGTTTTCTCTGACACAATCTGACACAATAGAAAACGGCCCCCCATTCACTTACAATGGAGTTCATGACGGATCCGTCTTGGCTTTGTTAAAGATAATACAACCGGATCCATTCATAACGGATGCAGGGGGTTGTATTATCAGTAACGGAAGCCTTTTCGCTGAACCCTGCCAGATCCAGCAAAAACGCTAGTTTGAAAGTAGCCTTAGTTGGGTTACTTTCACAACAATTTTGCAATATTATTTTTATGTAATTTCGATGCACATTTTCTGATGCTGGAAGAGAATTTTGTTGCATCTTTAGATTAAGAAGTTTATACCACCTATAAGGCTACTTTCACACTAGCGTTAATATTTTCTGGTATTGAGATACGTCATAGGTTCTCGATACCGGAAAAAATAAAACGCTTACGTTTTTTCCCCATTCATTGTCAATGAGGACAAAACATAACTGAACAGAACGGAGTGCTCCAGAATGCATTCCGTTCTCATACCGGAGAGCAAACCGCAGCATGTTGTAGTTTGCTTTCCGTCCTGGGATGGGGAGCAAGACCCACAATGACCGTCATGACCCACAATGCAAGTCAATAAGGACGGATCCGTTTTCTCTGACACAATCTGACACAATAGAAAACGGCCCCCCATTCACTTACAGTGGAGTTCATGACGGATCCGTCTTGGCTTTGTTAAAGATAATACAACCGGATCCATTCATAACGGATGCAGAAGGTTGTATTATCAGTAACGGAAGCCTTTTCGCTGAACCCTGCCAGATCCAGCAAAAACGCTAGTTTGAAAGTAGCCTTAGTTGGGTTACTTTCACAACAATTTTGCAATATTATTTTTATGTAATTTCGATGCACATTTTCTGATCCAAAGCCTCGCCTCCTTGGGGATGAGTAAAAAAAAAAAAAAAAAAGAGGGTCTAAACACTTAAAGGGAACCTGTCACCTGGATTTTGGGTATAGAGCTGAGGAGATGGGATGCTAGATGGCCGCTAGCACATCCGCAATACCCAGTCCCCATAGCTCTGTGTGCTTTTATTGTGTAAAAAAGCACACAGAGCTTTATATATGCAAATTAACCTGAGATGAGTCAGAGCTTGAAAATATGACTCTTCTCTAGTCACACAAGTAAGATATGACTCTTTTATGTTAATTTGCATAAAAGGCGGGAAGTACAAAAACGCATAATACTTATTGAATTTGTCTGCAAATGAAATTAAAAGTGTAATTTATATGTTTAGGGTAAAACAATGAACATTTAGAAACGCTCAGTGAGGGTAGCATAGTAGAGGTGACAGGTTCCCTTTAATGAATTTGGGGCAAATCAGGTACACTAGTTTTTTGGTGCAGCTTGAAACAAAATTCTGGATATTTTGATTCATAAATATCCCCACTAATATATATATATATATATATACACACACATCTGGTATGTGGCATGCAAAAGTTTGGCACCCCTGGTCAAATGAGGCATGCTCCAAAAGGCATGAAGTTAAAGGAGAAGCACACGTTTCAACATTTTAAGGCAGCTATATCAGTGTATTATTTTGGTTTTGTACAATTTTAGAGTGAAAAAAGGTAAGGAGTACTTTAGAAAAGTATGGGAACCCAAGTAGAGTTGAGCGCTCAGATAACTTTGACTGAGATCTCAGACCTTAAATAGTCTGTTAAGATTAAAGTTTGTTCACAATCATCGTTAGGAAAAGCCAGGTGATGCAGATTTCAAAGCTTTATAATTACCTAGACTCCTCTAACCTTGTCCCCAAAAAAAACAGCAGCCATGGATTCTTCTAAGCAGATGCCTGTCACGGTAGGTAAGATAAGGGAAGGAAACTACAAGACAAAGCAAACAAAAATAACTGACTAAGCACCAAATGCTAGGGAACAAAGGGGCCACCTCCTAGCAATCCCTAAAACACTTTCCCTAAGCTGCTATGCCCATGTGCATATCTGGATGGTAGATATGCACATGCCCACGTACCTAGGACTATAACACACTGAACCAAACCCTCAGCTGTAGGGAAGAGGGAAAGAGACACCCAGCTCCCTCTACAACCGAAGGAGCTAGTGTGTCTTTTTCCCGCTTCCCTACAGCTGAGGGTTTGGTTCAGTGTGTTATGGGCATGTGCATATCTACTATCCAGATATGCACATTGGCAAAGCAGCTTAGGGAAAGTGTTTTAGGGATTGCTAGGAGGTGACCACTTTGTTACCTAGCATTTGGGGCCTAGTCAGTTGTTTTTGTTTGCTTTGCCTTGTTCTGTTTCCTTCCCTTATCTTACCTACCGTGACATTATAACCTACCAAACTTTGACCCATGACACATCCTTCAGGTGGGACACGACAGACAATTGAGACATTTCAGCACATGTACACCCCCCACCCTATCACAGAAAGAAAAAAGGGAAAAGGACTTATCTTGAGATGTGTTGGAGAAGACGATCCACCAAACTACCAGAGCTCACACAAGGCAGAACTATAACCCGCAAAGGCTATAGGGAGAGAGAGGAATAAATAGCCTCACCAATTACCTAAAGAACAACAGCTGGGAGGAGGTGGGATTCAGCTCAAACCCACAACAAAACAAACTGTCAGATCGAGTCACGTGCAGAAAGTCTGACAGATCTTCTCAGAACACCCACAGGGCAGGGCGTGACAATGCCTAACACTCTGAAAATGGTTGAGGTCCACAAAACAAGAGAAGGCTAGAAGAGGATAGCAAAGCGGTTTCACGTTGCCGTTTCCTCAATTTGAAATGTAGTTAAGAAATGGCAGTTAACAGGTATAGTGGAGGTCAAGAGAAGGTCTGGAAGATCAAGAAAAAATTCTGAGACAGCTGATCATAGAATTGTTAGAAAGGCAAATCAGTACCCCCCACTTGACTGCAAAAGACCTTCAGGAAGATTTAGCAGACTCTGGAATGGTGGTACATTGCTCTACTGTTGCGACAGCTGCACAAATATGGGAGAGTCATCAGAAAAAAGCTCTTTTTTGTCCTTACCATAAAATTCAGAGTCAGAAGTCTTGAACATGTAAACAAGCCTGATGCATTTTAGAACCAAGTCATCTGGACTGATGAGGTGAAATAGAATTCTTTGGTCACAATGAGCAAAGGTATGCTTGGAGAAAAAAAGGCCCAGAATTTCATGAAAAGAACACCTCAACCTTCAACCATTAAGAATGGGGGTAGATCAATCATGCTTTGGGGTTGTGTTGCAGCTAATGGCACAGGGAATGTTTCATGGGTAGAGGGAAGAATGGATTCAATTAAATTCTTGCAAATTCTGGAAGCAAACATAACACCAACTGTAAAAACAGAAGTGACAAAAAGGATGGCTTCTACAAATGGGTAATGATCCTAAACATACCTCAAAATCCACAATAGACTACCTTAAAAGGCACAAGATGAAGGTTTTACCATACCCCTTACAGTCTCCAAATCTGAAAATCATTGAAAATCTGTGGCTAGACCTCTTAAGAGCAGTGCATGCAAGATGACCCAGGAATCTCACAGAACTGGAAGAATTGTGCAAGAAAAAATGGATACAAATCCCTCAAACAAGAACTAAAGGGACTACAAAGTGTGTTTACAAGCTGTGATATACATATATATATATATATATATATATATATATATATATATACTGTATATATATAAATACCGGTAGATGTATATACAGGTAAAACTCGAAAAATTTGAATATCGTGCAAAGTTAATTTATTTCAGTAATGCAACTTAAAAGGTGGAACTAACATATGAGATAGACTCATTACATGCAAAGCGAGATATTTTAAGCCTTTATTTGTTATAATTTGGATGATTATGGCTTACAGCTTATTAAACCACAAAGTCTCAATTTTTAGGTCCCCTTTGTTCAGGGGGTATGGATTAATTAGCTGACTAGAGTGTGACACTTTAAGCCTAGAATATTGAACCTTTTCATAAAATTCTAATTTGAAGCTGCATTAATGCAATTCCTTTTAATTTGCATTACTGAAATAGATGGACTTTTGCACGATATTCTAATTCGAGTTTCACCTGTACATACAGTATATACTGGAAGGTAGATATATATATATATACACACTCACCTAAAGAATTATTAGGAACACCATACTAATACAGGGGGTCCCTTTTGTCTTCAGAACTGTCTTAATTCTACGTGGCATTGATTCAACAAGGTGCTGATAGCATTCTTTAGAAATGTTGGCCCAAATTGATAGGATAGCATCTTGCAGTTGATGGAGATTTGAGGGATGCACATCCAGGGCACGAAGCTCCCATTCCACCACATTCCAAAGATGCTCTATTGGGTTGAGATCTGGTGACTGTGGGGGCCATTTTAGTACAGTGAACTCATTGTCATGTTAAAGAAACCAATTTGAAATGATTCCAGCTTTGTGACATGGTGCATTATCCTGCTGGAAGTAGCCATCAGAGGATGGGTACATGGTGGTCATGGAGGGATGGACATGGTCAGAAACAATGCTCAGGTAACCCATGGCATTTAAACGATGGCCAATTGGCACTAAGGAGCCTAAAGTGTGCCCAGAAAACATCCCCCACACCATTACACCACCACCACCAGCCTGCACAGTGGTAACAAGGCATGATGGATACATGTTCTCATTCTGTTTACGCCAAATTCGGACTCTACCATTTCAATGTCTCAACAGAAATCGAGACTCATCAGACCAGGCAACATTTTTCCAGTCTTCAACAGTCCAATTTTGGTGAGCTTGTGCAAATTGTAGCCCCTTTTTCCTATTTGTAGTGGAGATGAGTGGTACCCAGTGGGGTCTTCTGCTGTTGTAGCCCATCCTCCTCAAGGTTGTGCGTGTTGTGGCTTCACAAATGCTTTGCTGCATTCCTCGGTTGTAACGAGTGGTTATTTCAGTCAACGTTGCTCTTCTATCAGCTTGAATCAGTCGGCCCATTCTCCTCTGACCTCTAGCATCAACAAGGCATTTTCGCTCACAGGACTGCCACATACTGGATGTTTTTCCCTTTTCACACCATTCTTTGTAAACCCTAGAAATGGTTGTGCGTGAAAATCCCAGTAACTGAGCAGATTGTGAAATACTCAGACCGGCCCGTCTGGCACCAACAACCATGCCACGCTCAAAATTGCTTAAATCACCTTTCTTTCCCATTCTGACATTCAGTTTGGAGTTCAGGAGATTGTCTTGACCAGGACCACAACCCTACATGCATTGAAGCAACTGCCATGTGATTGGTTGACTAGATAATCGCATTAATGAGAAATAGAACAGGTATTCCTAATAATTCTTTAGGTGAGTGTATATATATATATATATATATATATATACAGTATATAGAGATATTTCTCTCTCTCTATAGATATATACCTATATATATACATATATATATATATAATACAACAAATATTCACAGATAGAAACATGGAAAAATTCAATGATCCTTTGTCTTATGTTTGGACTATACCGTACATGGACCACCCCGGTGCACGTGCGTGACGGTGACCATAGGTTGATGTGAAGGAGGGGCATCAATGACAAGCCACACACTACACGTTATGGAGATCCGACCTACACCAATTCATATGGAGATGATATTAGATGCAAATTCTGGCCTGGAATCCATATGCCAGATGGCAATTTTACGGATATCGAGCTATTAGTGCATGGAGATGGGAAAGGTTCCTCCTATTGTAACTGCACATATGTTATTGTTTAGGATGTGGTTGGACCTAGGGGGCGACATCACTTCGGTCTTTTCCGATGTTCTAGTGGTCGCTATCCCTGGATACATTTACACATCTTAATAGAGGTCGGTCTGATAATTGTGCGATGTGTGGCTACTTTGTTGCCTCTTCTGTTTTAGTGCACTATACTGCGTTACCATGGCCACTTACATGCCCCCTTGACGCCTTGGCGATGCTGTCTGGGCGTGTGTCTACTCTTTCCCTCCCCCTGAGGCCACTGTACTCGCAATGCGTTCCACTGGGCGACGCTGCGGTCCAGGGCACGTGCATGATGACGCGGCCGCGTGAGGAGGTGGACGAGGGACGCATATCGTGACGCATGCGCATGGCAGATGGGGAGACGCTGAAGCAGGCGCACTCGGATGTTCCATGACGGTTGGTCCCATGAGTTTTCAAAGTGTAATAAGATACAGCTGTATTTTGAACTGTTGATTTTAACCCTTAGTGCACAGAGCACTTTTATGTTCACATATGTTTGACTGGAAGTTGGATATAGGGGACAAGAACATAGTACACCAGATCACTTTATATGAATTGAATAATGCCTAGGATATATGATCCACACTATTGATTGATGTCACAAAGTTTTTATAATAGTTTTATCCTTTTGATATAGATATTGAATGCACACAGAAAGTCATGTGATAATGTGATGTCTGATGGTCATGTGATTTTATTAGTAACATGTGGTTTCACTGATTGCACTGAATTTGTAATGAATTGTGGGTATATAGACCCCACAGTTTAGCACTGTTGTAGCTTGACAAAGGCCTCATTGAGAAGGCTGAAACGTTGCTGGGAATAAAGTTTGGGGTCGTCACCCTATCACCAAAAACTGGAAGTGCTGCCTCTTCATTCGTTGAATATATATATATATATATATATATATATATATATCTCTTGGCTTGAGAAAGGCTCAGTTGTGAGCTGAAACGTTACTAGTGTTCCACATGGGTGAATAAAACATCACGTTTTTTCAAGTCTTGGAGTGCTGTCCGATTTCATGCGTATATTAAAGGTGAGAAGCTCATTCCCTTGGACGTTGCACCTGAGCCAGTTTACTGGTGCCGCCGAATCTTCTTTTTTCTATATATCGCTATATATAGATAGTCCAGAAAATGAACGGCACTCCAATGGATTATAGACAAATATCTCCTTTAATCACCCGTGCGGTGCAATGTTTCGGCTCAGTACTAGAGCCTTTTTCAAGTAAAAAGCATATACATGTGATAGGTATATATAGGTAAAAAAAAACTCACATCAAGGTCACATGACCCAAACAAAAGAGTGGGTGTGAAAAAAATACATACAAAATATACAATATACATTGTAAAGTGAAAATAACATGGTAAAGACATGGTCATATACAATAACTGTGATATACATAATAATCTAATATCCTTATGTCGACAAAGCATACGATCCATGATAATAGGCATCATCTCCAGTGATGACCATGTCAAGTGTAGAATCAAAATTAAACATAAGGGGAGGAGCCGAAAGACAGAGAATGCTAACATACCCATCGGGTGAGGCACACTGTCCATACGCCATCTCTGCGTTGTGTCCGATCAGGTAGCACACAGGTAGCTGGCTGCGCCTTACGTCATGGACAAATGTTGACGCATGCGCATTACCATTCCGCCGCTCAACTTAATTGCCTGATCAGTGGGATACTGTGCGCATGCCCAGTGTGAATCCCGACACTCACGCGCCATCTTAGCTAATCGTCAGCTGCCCTACCTTTGCATGTCTATGCTTCTACCACCAGAATCCAGCCTTATAATCGAGTATGGCACCGCAAAAAGGCAGGGGCAGTCCCCTTCACAGGGCTGCAACCCTACCAATCAGGGTAACACCCGAAGACCACCACAAGTCACGTGGCTATCTAAGAGGGGTACCATGAAATATATGCGGGCGTCATTTTACTCAAGAGGGATGTCCTCAGGCCGGTAAACCAATATATACAGGGGGCAGATGAAAAAGATGAAAAAACCTAAAACAATCAAAGATGAACCCACAGGGCTAGTGTGACTTATACCCCCTACACTCCTCATACAGGGCAGTTTGTACTCAATAGAACAATACATAGAGAGTGCCAAATTCCCGACGGATGTGCTGCAGCCAATCGACCTTGTTCTCCATCCCTTATTTCTTCATATTGTTCAAGTGATCTATAAAGAAGAAAAAATTCTAAATTAAAAACATTATAGAAAATATTATTATAATTCTCCAAGTCTACACACATGAGAACAAGACACAAATCACAGGTTAGAAGCGGCAAACCCCCTTTACATAATATCCCCCAAATTGTATTCTACAGTACATTCAATCCATTGGGCTTAAGACTGCCCAACCTATGCACCCACAGTAACTCCCTATGTTTTAACAACTTGAATCTATTGCCACCACGTCTAGGTTGAGGTATGTGGTCCAAAATCCAACATTTCAAATCATTCTCCTTATGCCCTGCCTCCGTAAAATGTTTTGATACCGGCAGGTCAATGCGCTTTTTCCTAATACTGTACCGATGATTGTTGAGGAGGGTTTTTAATTTCGTGGATGTCTCACCCACATAAAGTAAATTGCATGGGCAAGACAACACGTATATAACAAAACTAGAGTCACAAGTAAGATGAAACGTGATATCATAGGATATACCCGTACTGGGGTGTGTAAATTTCTTCCCCTTACGGATATACTTGCAATTGACACAGCCTAGACAGGGAAAGCAACTATCAATGTGGTCTGTCTGCTGCTCCCTTTGGAACCAATGTCCAATGTCGATATGAGAACAGCGGAGGATTTTTAAACTCAGGAATATTCCTACAACAGGTACCCAATATATCCCAATGCTTCCTGATGAACCTGTTAATGGAAGGACTTAATTCATTGTACACAGAAACAAACGGAATCCTGTCTGATTTCTGAACAATTCTCTGTTTGGACAGAATGTCATTCCTATCAAGGCTGCATACTTTGTCCCTATGTTCAACTAGCAGCCCTATGTTCAATATACACCGAGACTGCTGCAGCTAATTATGAAGTATATATCTCATCCCAAGTGCTTTATTTACATCAGTACAGGTCGGTACTTCTCTGTAATGTCCTCCACGATGATGGGGCTGTTTCTGAGTAATTTACAGAAAGTGGACGTTCCTCTACGTTCTGTGTGCAATTGATGGTAGCTAGTTTCCACCCACCAGATCTGGGAGAACTGAAAACTTAAGATCTAACATACAGGGGAAAATGCCAGATACAAGTCACATAGTGGCATGATATAGCATTATACCTCATGTACACACACTGTACTATTGATTAATGCAAAGTTTATTGAAAGGTTTGGTGCGCTTTAAACATTCCCTATTCTCTCCACGTTAAGAACACATGGTCTATGGCCAAGCCGACAGGTGAACAATAGTATTGTCGGCTGCCAAGAGCTGAGCAGCTGCATATCGTTCTTGAGTATACCACTGATGGTATATTATGTGATGCTATAAAAAGGATTCCTGTCCTGTGACTAGAAAAGAGCCTGTACTGCCATAAGAGTAAAAGATAGAATAAGTATAGTTATATGCTTCATCACAGATATCGGTTTAATGTGCACATGCATGTCGGTGACAGCTTACTTTGGCTGATGGATCACATTTTGAGCTTTGGGTTGACACTATTGTGGGAAAATGATGTCATGATGTGTGCTCTAAGTACTAGGTGTTATGACTGTTATGGACCCGTTAACTAATGTTATAGTCGGATGAGTGTTTCCACTCTTGTCAGTTACTTTGACCTTGAACAAGACATTTCACTTCAGACATCAAATATGAGATCTGCTGTCACTCTAAACCAGTGACAGCTACAGGACCAATGTGCATTACTGCACTAGGAGCATAAATCATATTCTAAATTCTTTGCCATTTTGTTTTTTTTTCAGTAGAAACTATAATAACCCTGGAAAATAACATTAAAAAAAACCTAAAAATTAATATGCACATGTGTATTTATTCCAAAACACAAAGTCAATTCAGGACATTTAAAGTGTAGTCTCATTTTAGAAATGTAAGATAATTATTATTGCAAATGTATGCAGGACTATGTGAAGAAATCCCAGTTACGTCTGGATTCTCTGTCTGCAAGCAGACCACAATATGATCCAACAATATAATTGGTGGGGTGGGGTCCAATCTCTGGAAGACCCTCAATAAAGGACTGAAGTTATCCTTAGAATAACGGGGGTTCTGGCAGTCAAGCACATACCACTCATACAGTGATGGCATATCTTAGTGATACACCACCATCATTTTGTAATGGTGAGAAAACCCCTTCAATGAGTCTGTAGTGTTCTGACCAATAGCCAAGAACTATCTCCACCAGCCATGCAGTAGATCTGGGCTTCTTCTTACTGATAAAACTCACATTTGAGAATTACTATTCAAGCAACTCCCCTGTAAAGTAGCTCCAAGTTAGGCTACTTTCACACTAGCGTTTTGGCTTTCCGTTTGTGAGATCGTTCAGGGCTCTCACAAGCGGTCCAAAACGGATCAGTTTTGCCCTTAATGCATTCTGAATGGAAAAGGATCTGCTCAAAATGCATGAGTTTGCCTCCGATCAGTGTCCATTCCGCTCTAGAGGCGGACACCAAAACGCTGCCTGCAGCGTTTTGCTGTCCGCTTGGTGAAACTGAGCCAAATGGATCCGTCCTGGCACACAATGTAAGTCAATGGGGACGGATTCGTTTTCTCTGACACAATCTGGCACAATAGAAAATGTGGCTATGTAAGGCTACTATCACACTTGCGGCAGGACGGATCCGACAGGCTGTTCACCATGTCAGATCCGTCCTTCCGCTATTTTGCCGTGCCGCCGGACCATCGCTCCGTTCCCATTGACTATAATGGGGACGGGGCGGAGCCGCTGGACTAAAAAGTCCTGCATATCCGACTTTTTAGTCCGGCGGCTTTCGCCGTAGACCGCCGGGCTGCGCCGGAGCTCCGGCCCCGTCCCCATTATAGTCAATGGGGACGGAGCGGCGGTCCAGCGGCACGGCGAAATAGCGGAAGTACGGATCCGACATGGTGAACAGGCTGTCGGACCCGTCCTGCCGCAAGTGTGAAAGTAGCCTTACAGATAATATAAACGGATCCGTTCATGACGGATGCATGCGGTTGTATAATTGTAACGGATGCGTTTTTTGCAGATCCATGACAGATCCCCCAGAAACGCGAGTGTGAAAGTAGCCTTTAGTTACATTTCAATTAAATTTATTTATGACAGTCTAAAGTCTGAGTGGTATGTAAATGTCTTAGACTATCATAAGCAGATTTCTGTAGTTCTGTAGCAGTCATAGGGAATATGAAATTAATCTGGCTGCCATGATTAGTGGTTTCAGTTGTAACGCAATGGGTGTGGACCCGCTGCCTACTGAATGGGTTTGGCATGGGGCTACTCCTGAGGATCAACTCTTGAGGATCCCCATAAGGTGATCTGGACCGCAAACTCTAAGAATACTCTCTGTTCAGAGGATGCTGAACCTGGAGGTTCAAATCATAATCGCAGTCAATGGACAAGCTAAGGTCAGAGCAAGTGGAGTATGTGCAATATAGTAATCAGGCAATAGGTCAGGGAAGGTGGCACAGAATCGGGTGATCAGGCAGAGGTCAAGGCAGGCATCATGGGGTCAATCCAGGTAACAAGTGGAAGTCAGGCACAGGAGATCATAACTACAAATAAAGTACATCTTCACAGGACTAGACAAGCAGGAACCTAAACCTCAGACACCCTCCCATAGAGGAAAGTACCCTATATACCCCAGGATGGGGACAAATTAACCTGTGCACTGACGCCGAAAGAACCAAGTAAAGAGCATGCGCCTTAACAGAGTAGAAAGCAGGTGGTGAGGGCCTGCAGGAGCTCACAGAGTGAAGCAGCAGGAATTGTGAGTACTCTGGCGACCGTGCCCATAAGGAGGGGGGAGATCCCTGTGGGCATAAACTGTGAGGATTATATTAGTTTTGTAGGGGGTTGTCCAGAAAAAGGAAAAAAGGTTTGATTTTTTTTTTCTGGAGACAGCACCACTCTTGACCATGGGTTTTGCTGTAAAGCTCTGCCCAGTTGATTTGCATTAGAATAAGTTGTCCTTATAATAATTATTAACATCATTTATTGTAAAGCACTATTGATTTCAGGGGCTGTACATATGAAAGGCTTAGAACCAAACAATACCTCAGACCATAAAGAATAATTTCTTGGGGGTCCAGTCCATAATATAAAACACCAATACTCGAATCAACCAATAGCCCCCTACAAATGAACGAGACATAATCTATAAAATATAGTATAAAAGTTTATTAGACATATATTGAACATTAATTAGTCCATATTTAGGTGAAAACAAACAATGGGGGAAGATGACAATCCACCCAAACCCCTATATACAAAGACAAGCCGGAGGCTCCCAGAAAAGCAAGTACCTACCAAATATAAATAACAATATACTGATACGCACCAAGGGCCAAAAACAATCCTGTAAGGAGTGAAAAGGCACAATGGTAGTTTGTCCGCTAGCCACTTGTGTGTAACAAGCCCTTGAAAGTTTCAAGGAAACATAATTAAATAAAAAAATAAAAGTAAAGCCAATTGCCAAGGCAAGAGCCCTGATAACAAGTAGCACACAAATGGGTAGCAGTAGTGGAAAACAGATAATAATGAAAATCAATTACCCATGATAGATACAAAGACCGGGGGCCCCAGGACTGCTACTACCTCAACGCGCGTTTCGCCAACCCTCTGGCTTCGTCATGAGGCTACGGTACGCTTGTGCTTATTGGGGTATAAATATCTAACTCGCACCTGAGGTAAATAAGGTCGCTTACCCTGCATGATTAGGCGGACCGCATCATAAAGGCGCGCCGCTCGTCACTGTGCGACAGACGCCGAGCGCTCCCATGCACCACATCACGTACAACCAGGAAGTGGATGACGTGTGGTGCGAGGAAACGCCCGCGCCTGTCACCAAGGGAACAAGCTGCACGGAGCGCCACATGATGCGACCGCCCAGCGCATGCGCGGGAAGCGTCCAAACCTAGGTAAAAAGCCTAAAATACTGCGGAAGCTCCATGAATGATGTGACTTGGATCATACCCCCTATTGTGCATTATAGATAGATTGTGTACGAAATAATATAGTCTGTGTACATTAAGCATGATTATACCAAGTTCCTAGAATTTATAAAACATAATTCTGTAGTGATACCAATTCAAACCAATTACTAGGAATAAATACAAAAAAGCCATATCATTAATTAAAAGTAAATAATGCAAAAAGTTAGGGTGCATGTGAAAAAATCTGTGCAAAAAACACTATTTAAATAAGTAGGGAGTGAAAAAATACATCCAAAGACACACTGTCTTTTAAATAAAAATATATTACAGCAATCAATTCATAAAGTGTGACCAATTTGATACATAAAAAAAAAAACATAACAAGTGTAGTGTGGTATAAAGTGTCTTGTGCATAGTATAGGGGATGTCCTCCCCAACCGGGGTCCCTCTTCCATGAAGATAATCCGGCGTGGCTTCAAAGATTATACTAATCTCGCAGGTACTATTTACAGAATCAAAAATATAAAATTAGATACTTAACGATTAAAATTATTTAAATAAAACCAACAAATGAAAACACACCCCATACCTGGACAAATCTTGTCCTACATACACAGATCAACAAAAAGAATAAAAAAGCGCCGTTTATAGAAAAGACCTAAAACTTACTGTTTCATTTAAACCCCAGGGAATCTCAGTTTTCAATGTTACGATCCATACTACACTTGTTACGTTTGTTTTATGTATCAAATTGGTCACACTTTATGAATTGATTGCTGTAATATATTTTTATTTAAAAGACTGTATCTTTGCATGTATTTTTTCACTCGCCACTTATTTAAATAGTGTTTTTTCATATGCAATTTTTTGCACTATATACTTCTAATTAATTATATGATTTTTATGCCACTTATTCAAATAGTGTTTTTTGCACTGATTTTTTCACATGCAACCTAACTTTTTGCATTATTTACTTTTAATTATTATATGGCTTTTATGTATTTATTCCTAGTAATTGGTTTGAATTGGTATCACTACAGAATTATGTTTTATAAATTCTAGGAACTTGGTATAATCATGCTTAATGTACACAGACTATATTATTTCGTACACAATCTATCTATATAGACAATCTATCTATGCACAATAGGGGGTATGATCCAAGTCACATCATTCATCGAGATTCCGCAGTATTTTAGTCTTTTTACCTAGGTTTGGACGCTTCCCGAGCATGCGCTGGGTGGTCGCATCATGAGGCGCTCCGTGCTGCTTTTTCCCTTGGTGACGGCCGCCGGCGTTTACTCGCACCACACGTCATCCAATTCCTAGTTGTACGTGATGCGGTCCGCCTAATCATGCAGGGTAAGCGACCTTATTTACCTCAAGTGCGATTTAGATATTTATACCCCAATAAGCACAAGTGTACCGTAGCCTCCCGATGAAGCCATTTGTGTGCTACTTGTTATCAGGGCTCTTGCCTTGGCAATTGGCTTTACTTTTGCCAGTTTTTTATTTAATCATGTTTCCTTGAAACTTTCAAGGGCTTGTTACACACAAATGGCTAGCTGAAAAACTACCATTGTGCCTTTTCACTCCTTACAGGATTGTTTTTGGCCCTTGGCGCGTATCAGTATATTGTTATTTATATTTAGTAGGTACTTGCTTTTCTGGGAGCCTCCGGCTTGTCTTTGTATATAGGGGTTTGGGTGGATTGTCATCTTCCCCCATTGTTTGTTTTCACCTAAATATGGACTAATGAATGTTCAATATATGTCTAATAAACTGTTGTACTATATTTTATAGATCATGTCTCATGTGCATTTGCATGGGGCTATTGGTTGATTCGAGTATTGGTGTTTCATATGAAAAGGCTTTACATACATAATACAAAAACAAGTACAATAACCATGGACTAAGGCCCCCTTCACACAAGCGTCCAGGGTGAGAGCCGGATGCGTCCAGGGTGCATTGCGTTCCGATGTTCAGTTTTTTCCACGCGAGCGCAATGCGTTTTACAACCATGTGAGAAAAAACTGCATGTGGTACCTAGACCCGAAGCCAGACTTCTTTACTGAAGTTCGGGTTTGGTTTTGGTGTTCTGGAGATTTTATTATTTTCTATTATCGGTTATAATGGAAAATAATAGCATTCTTTAATACAGAATGGAGGTCCTTCTTTCTTCATTCAGCAGGACCTGCGATGACGTCAGTGAAGGTCCTTTTGCAGGTCCTTCAAGAAGAACAAAGAAGAGGATCTGCACGATCAAGTGGATGAGGTGAGTAATGTTTTTATTATTTTTTAACCCTCAAGTGACATTTCACTTTGCATTCTGTATTAAAGAATGCTATTATTTTCCATTATAACCATGTTATAATGGAAAATAATAAAGTAAATGGGAACCCTGGTCGCTCATCCCTCATTTCCTTAGCAACCATGAGTGAAAATCGCATTGCATCCGCACTTGCTTGCGGATGCTATGCGATTTTCATGCAGCCTTATTCATTTCTATGGGGCCTGCATTGCGTGAAAAATGCAGAAAATAGAACATGCTGCGATTTTCACGCAACGCAAAAGTGATGCGTGAAAAACATTGCTCATGTGCACAGCCCCATTAAAATGAATGGGTCCGGATTCAGTGCGGGTGCAATGCGTTCACCTCGCGCATTGCACCGGCGCGGAAAACTTGCCCGTGTGAAAGGGGCCTAAGGGTGCTTCTCTATGTCACTGCTGTGCTGTGTTTTTGGTGCAGCAAAAAATGCAAAGGGAAAGCACACAGTAAATCTGAATTACATTAATTACAAAATGGATTTACATTAAGATAATTTGGGTCTGCTGCGTGCTTTCCCTTTTCTGGAAGAAACGCTCCATATATGCAGCACAGTCGCTATGTGTGGTAGCAGTTACTCTCATTCAGATGACAGTAGTGTTTTGCGGTCTGCAAATTGTGGATCCGCAAAACACGAATACCGGCCCATATGCATTCTGCAATTTGCAGACCGCACATGGCCAACACTATGATATAAATGCCTACTCTTGTCCACAATTGCGGACAAGAATAGGACTTGCTCTATCTTTCTTGTGGGGCTGCGGAACGGCTATTTTGCAGCCACATTGAAATTATTAGGTCCGCACCGGTTTCGCAAAATTGCGGAAGAGATGCAGACCCATTCATATGGTCGTCTGAATGAGCCTTTACTGACAAACCAGTGCAAAGGACCCTGCCCGAGAGCTTGCAATCTATGAATATACATACACATTTCCAATTATAGGTAAATGTTACTTTGCATAGACACCTGCTTTCATTGACGCATACAGCACCGTGTTGTAAATGATCGGGCGGCACTGCGTGGAGATATGGGTGCACGGTCAACGGGCGTCACCCCAGGTACTTCAATAAAGGACGAAACCGACACACGTACAGCACCGTGTCTGATCATGTGAACCTGACCAAGACTCTGCTCTTTAACTGCTTAATTCAGTTATCAATAGAGCCTAAGGGTACGCACATTATGTACTACATACATATGTCTGATATCTATTGCCTTTTAAACAAGAGGTGAACAAAGTGTAAATGGACCTTTCATCCAAAACGCGAGATTGATATTGAGCGCAACTTGCTCAAGTTCAGTTATTGATGGCATCCTATGAGAGAAACTATTGAAATACTGAGCTTGATGTAATCCTTTCACACATTGATCAAAGTCATCAGCAGACCTTTCATTTTTCTTGAATGCAGTACAGGGCCATACAACCAGGAATGATTCTTCAAAATATATATGTATATATATATACAAAAGGAAAAGATTTGGCAGCACCAATTCACAATAAATGCCACGGATGCTATCTCCCAGGGTGTAACTTCTTACCCCAAAAAATGTAGAAAGAGACGGACAGCACTTCCAATCGGAAATCGTGATTTAATCGACCCAAGTGGGACAGTGAGGCAACGTTTCGGCTCGGACACAGTGAGAGGTTTAGGCTGGGAAAACAGGAAAACAGGTATTTTCCTCCCAGCATGTGCTGCTGGGCTGATTTACAGCCAGGTGAGGTCAAATACCAGACCGGATTTTAAATGCCGGTCCGGGTTTTGGCAGCACCTGGTTGTCCTTAAATAGGAAGCTGGGCTCAGAAGCCATGTCTCTGTGTTGGGATCTGGGAGCCCTGTGTCTGGATGAAGGCTTGCTACCTGTTTGGCGTGAAAACAGGTTGGTGCTGCTGTGAGCAAGGACTCTTTGAGGCAGAATTGCCACATGGTGTGAATTACCACCAACACCGCAAGGTGACTTTTTGTTTGAATATGACTGCTTGTTTTGTCACTTGCCCAAAGAGTAAATAAAACAATGAACTGTTTCATCCAAAGAACTTGTTGTTGCCTCTATACTGCGTCCGCTAATCCTGTCTACCAGAGAGAGTCCCCACAATTGGTGGAGGGTGCGTGCATCAGCAATGAGGCTGGCATGAACGCTGATATTTTTTGTTTCTGCATTTTTCAGGCACGGTTTTATATCATACATTAAACAAGCTGCATTACAACCAGTGCCCCATGACAAAATGGAGGCTGTTGTGAAGGCCCTCATGGAGGCTAATACAGGGAGTGCAGAATTATTAGGCAAGTTGTATTTTTGAGGATTAATTTTATTATTGAACAACAACCATGTTCTCAATGAACCCAAAAAAACTCATTAATATCAAAGCTGAATATTTTTGGAAGTAGTTTTTAGTTTGTTTTTAGTTTTAGCTATTTTAGGGGGATATCTGTGTGTGCAGGTGACTATTACTGTGCATAATTATTAGGCAACTTAACAAAAAACAAATATATACCCATTTCAATTATTTATTTTTACCAGTGAAACCAATATAACATCTCAACATTCACAAATATACATTTCTGACATTCAAAAACAAAACAAAAACAAATCAGTGACCAATATAGCCACCTTTCTTTGCAAGGACACTCAAAAGCCTGCCATCCATGGATTCTGTCAGTGTTTTGATCTGTTCACCATCAACATTGCGTGCAGCAGCAACCACAGCCTCCCAGACACTGTTCAGAGAGGTGTACTGTTTTCCCTCCTTGTAAATCTCACATTTGATGATGGACCACAGGTTCTCAATGGGGTTCAGATCAGGTGAACAAGGAGGCCATGTCATTAGTTTTTCTTCTTTTATACCCTTTCTTGCCAGCCACGCTGTGGAGTACTTGGACGCGTGTGATGGAGCATTGTCCTGCATGAAAATCATGTTTTTCTTGAAGGATGCAGACTTCTTCCTGTACCACTGCTTGAAGAAGGTGTCTTCCTGAAACTGGCAGTAGGACTGGGAGTTGAGCTTGACTCCATCCTCAACCCGAAAAGGCCCCACAAGCTCATCTTTGATGATACCAGCCCAAACCAGCCCAAACCAGTACTCCACCTCCACCTTGCTGGCGTCTGAGTCGGACTGGAGCTCTCTGCCCTTTACCAATCCAGCCACGGGCCCATCCATCTGGCCCATCAAGACTCACTCTCTTGACGTTTCAGCTTGTGTGTCTTGTTCAGTGGTGGTCGTCTTTCAGCCTTTCTTACCTTGGCCATGTCTCTGAGTATTGCACACCTTGTGCTTTTGGGCACTCCAGTGATGTTGCAGCTCTGAAATATGGCCAAACTGGTGGCAAGTGGCATCTTGGCAGCTGCACGCTTGACTTTTCTCAGTTCATGGGCAGTTATTTTGCGCCTTGGTTTTTCCACACGCTTCTTGCGACCCTGTTGACTATTTTGAATGAAACGCTTGATTGTTCGATGATCACGCTTCAGAAGCTTTGCAATTTTACGAGTGCTGCATCCCTCTGCAAGATATCTCACTATTTTTGACTTTTCTGAGCCTGTCAAGTCCTTCTTTTGACCCATTTTGCCAAAGGAAAGGAAGTTGCCTAATAATTATGCACACCTGATATAGGGTGTTGATGTCATTAGACCACACCCCTTCTCATTACAGAGATGCACATCACCTAATATGCTTAATTGGTAGTAGGCTTTCGAGCCTATACAGCCTGGAGTAAGACAACATGCATAAAGAGGATGATGTGGTCAAAATACTAATTTGCCTAATAATTCTGCACTCCCTGTATGCAGCAGAGAGAGACAAACCTGCAGCAATGCGAGGCTAATAAGCAGCAGCAGAAGACTAACCAGTTGCTGCTACAACACGTCATAGCTTTGCAGACAGCAGGAGCAACCCCGAGCGTCCACGATGCCCGGAAAGCAGTCCGTGACGTTATTCTTAAAATGACCCCCGCAGACGACATCAAAACCTACAAGGAAGTGGCCATCAGGGAAAGCTAACCCGTGACCAGTGGGCTGAAGTCGTCGCTCCATTCCTGGCATCCAATTCCCAGCGGGTGTATTTCGACTTTGACGATCAAGCGGCCGACTACCATAAAGTAAAGGGTGAGATTTTGGCAAGACTGGGGGTGAATGTGTTGGTCCGGGCCCAGCGGGTACATCAGTGGGGGTTTAAGTCAGCTGAGCCTGTGAGGACCCAGCATTATGACTTACTCCTCCTCTTGCAAAAGTGGCTACAGCCTGATGTACTGAGTCACCCGGCTATGCTGGATAGACTATTAGCCGATATGTTTTGGAGGGCTTTGCTATACCCTCTCCAGCACTGGATTGGTCAGGTGTCTCCTGGCATTGCCCTTGAGATGGTGGACCTGGTGGAACGCTATGAATCTACCTGGAATCTAAAGGAGGGTTCTGTTGGGAGGGGGGTCGGCAAACCCCGGAAATCTCCACCCTAGTCCCGGAGATTTGAGCCGATAGAATGTACCCACGGCGGACCTGGCTCTGATAGTCTGCTGGCGGTGTCAGAAGCCTGGCCATGTAAGGGCTGACTGTCCCCATAGGGTTGAGCCCATGGACACTAACTATGGCTACCATCAGTCGCTATATGCCAGGAGGCTGTGTGCAACAGGTACCCCAGAGTCTCTAGATCACTTCTGCCAGGTGGAAGTGGGAGACACTCGGGCGGAGGCTCTGCTGGACTTAGGGAGTCTGGTGACCCTAGTAAGGGCTACCCTGGTGCGGTCCATGAGTATATTGGCCGTAAAGTCGGGTGATGTGCATCCACAGAGACTTAAAAGACTACCCCACCATGCTGGTGTCTCTAACCATGGTGGCCGGTGGATGGACCCACGAGGTGGCTGGAACCTGAGACCGAAGGACAAGCGGTAGGGGTGACTGCCACTTTGGTGGAAGAGGTGGAGACAACACCGCTAAGTGTGATGGTGGGAGATGTGGAGGACTTGCCGCCAGGTCCTGAATTGGCAGACCTTAATGTCTCCGGGGATAATTTTGGTACCACTCAACGTCGGGACCCAACCCTATCCTGCGCCTGGGAAAATGTGTTAATAGTAGATGGTGAACCACAACAACCTGGTTTTGCTGCAATAAATAGATTAAACTAAGATCCTGGTGATTTGTGGATGGTCTCTTGCGCCGTGGGACTTTTATCTCTGGAACTACGCATCTTCTTGGGGATTACAGGCATCTCCGTTAAGAAGACACTCTATCCGTGGCTGCACATTACCACTCTCCGGATTCTTAGGACCCACAATGATGAGCGTTCATTAGAGTTGTTCCTATTATTAGCACAACCAAACAAGGTGAGCCTATTGTATTTTTCTGTTAATACGGAATTACCCTATGGTGCGCCTATTTGCTTAATTACAGCACGAACCAAGCCTGTCTACCGAACCACAACAACCTGGGGCAGAGTCAGTGTTTCCCCGTTTTGTTGTTCATCAGGATATGTTGTATCGGGTAAACCACCTACGGGGTGAGTCTATTGAACAGTTGGTGGTCCCCAAAGCTTATCGCAAGCTTGTGTTAGATCTAGCCCACCAACACATTCTCGGGGGTCACCTGGGGCTGCAGAAAACTCAGGATCGTGTTCTACAGTGGTTTTACTGGCCCAGCATATTCAAAGAAGTGGAAGAGTTTTGTAAGTCTTGCCCGACCTGCCAGATAACTAGCCCCCAGCCTCTCCCGATTATCGAAGTACCGTTTAACCGAATAGCTATAGGCCCAGTACCGAAGTCTGCCAGAGGGCATCAACACATATTAGTCATTCAAGACTATGCCACTCAGTGCCCGGAGGCGGTGCAACTGCGACATACCTCGGCCAAACTCATAGCTAAGGAGTTAATGGAGATGTTTTCCAGAGTAGGACTACCTAAAGAGGTTCTGACCGACCAAGGGACCCCTTTTATGTCCAAGGTGATGAAGGAACTCTGTAAGTTGCTGCACATAAAACAACTACGGACATCCGTTTACCATCCACAAACGGACGGTCTGGTAGAACGGTTTAACCAAACATAAAAAAATGCTGAAAAAGGTAGTTTCTAAAGATGGGAAGGACTGGGATCTCCTTCTGCCCTATCTTATGTTCGCAGTGCGAGAGGAACCCCAGGCCTCTACTGGGTTCTCGCCCTTCGAACTGCTATATGACAGACACCCTCGCGGTCTATTGGATGTGGCCAAAGAGGTGTGGGAACAACAACCCACCCCACATAAAAGTGTCATTGAGTACATTACCCAGATGCAAGATCGGATAAAGACAGTGTTGCCTCTTGTTAGTGAACATATGGATGCAGCTCAGCGAGCCCAGAGTCAGGTCTATAATCATCAGGCTAGGGTCCGGATCTTTAACCCTGGTGATCGGGTTTTGGTTCTGGTGCCGACCAAGGACAGTATGTTCCTAGCTGCTAGTAGTGAAGAGCGGCAGGGGCAATATTCGAATTTACAATATTTCACAAATATTTTGTAGAATATTCGTCATATATTCGTGAATTCGAGATTATATTCTTGATTGAGAAAAAATCGGCAATTTAATATTCGAGTAATGCTCGCGCAATACAGGCGTGGGTCACTTATGCTACATTTTTCAAGCTGGTATAAGTTTTCTGAGACTGGAGAAAATGGTTGGCACAGCAGAACATTAGAATAGCTTTATATGCAGATAGAGTGCTCCAATATGTTCGCGCTTTCGAATTTTCAGCAATATCTGATACACTATAGATCAATCTAACCTACACTGACTATCTCCCCCTAACTTTTTGAATTATATATATAAGTTTACTGGCTAATGTAATAACACAAAGCACAGAGCACAGCAATGGCACTGCTGTCTCTTTCATAACTGCAATAAACTTTAGAAAATGGCTGCTGGGGAGGTTCTTATATAGTAAGGGGGAGGCAACTTTTCTATTGGTTGCTAGGGATGTTGCTAAGCTCTGACAAAGCCTTCTCATTGGCCCACAAGCTAGGGGAAGAAAGGGATGATCACTTGATGTGCACAGTGTTAAAAAAATAAAATAAATGAATATTCGTCATTACGAATATATAGAACTATATTCAAAATATTCTCGAATTCTCGAAGTGCTGATATTCGCAATAAAAATGAGCTTTTCTAATATTCACGCTCAACACTACTAGCTAGGTGGCAGGGGCCCTACGAGGTATTCAAGAAAATTAAAGCTGTAAACTACAAGGTACACCAGCCAGGGTGGCGAAAGTCGGAGCAGGTTTACAATGTGAATTTACTAAAACCATGGAAAGATAGGGAAACCTGTACAGAGGACAGCCCGTGGCCGGGTTTTCTAGGAGAAGAGGTATCGAAGAGGTACCGGCCCCTCTGTCTGATGCAAGAGAGGCGGCTGCCACAGTAAAAATTGCTGACAGCTTCTCCTCTAAACAGACTCAGGAGGCCAGGGAGTTCGTTAGTCGGAACACGGATGTGTTCTTGGACCTCCCTGGACGCACTTCCATAATCTAGCATGACATTCCGAATAAAACCATACCGGGTAGGCTCGGCGAAAAGCCATATCGGAGGAGGTGCAGCTAATGTTGCAGCTAAACGTCATTGAGAAATCAAAAAGTGAGTGGTCCAGTCCTATAGCATTGATACCCAAGCCGGACGGGACGTTGCAGTTTTGTAACGACTTTTGAAAACTTAACGAGGATTCCAAATTCGATGCGTAGCCCATGCCTGGGTGGATGAGCTTATCGAGAGGTTAGGGCAAGCCCAGTATTTTTCTGTTTTGGACCTCACGAAAGGGTGCTGGCAGGTGCCCTTAATGGAGGCTGCCAAAGAGAAAACTGCCTTCATCACTCCTGAGGGGCTGTATCAATATAAGGTCTTACCCTTTAGCCTGCATGGCGCCCCCGCCACTTTTCAGCGACCAATGGACATTGTGCTTCATCCACATCGTCGATACGCTTCGGCTTACCTGGACGATATTGTCATCCACAGTACCGACTGGGAAAGTCACCTACCCAAAGTGCAGGCTGTAGTGGACTCCCTTTGGAAAGTTGGCCTTACCACTAACCCAAAAAAATGTGCGATAGGGTTAGAAGAGAATAAGTACCTGGGGTATGTCATTGAGTCATCAAACCCCAAGTGAACAAAATAGAGGCGATACGGAATTGGTACCCAACCTGTCACTACTAGGCAAAAAAAAGTAATTTCTGGGCATGGTGGGCTATTACATGAGGTTTGTTCCCCACTTTGCTACGGTGGCCGCGTCCTTGACAGGACTCTTTAAGGGACACAAGTCAATGATGGTTTGTTGAGATGACCGGGTAGAAGAGGCTTTCTCTGCTTTGAAGTCGGCCCTGTGCGCGTCCCCGGTTTTGGTGACGCCCGACTTCAATAGGGAGTTTATAGTACAGACAGATGCCTCCGAAGTAGACCTCGTTGCTGTACTGTCTCAGGCAGTCAACGGGGAGGAGCATACCGTTGTCTTTTTAAGCTCACCCCAGCTAATACCAGGTATAGTTTAGTGGAGAGAGAGTGCCTGGCTATCAAGTGGGCACTCGAGTCTCTCCGCTACTATTTGTTGGGGAGAAAGTTCCGCCTGGTGACTGACTACTCCCCTCTCAAGTGGATGAGCCAGGCCAAGGAGAGAAATGCCTGAGTCACCAGGTGGTTCCTATCTTTACAGAACTTTAAGTTCTCCATGGAACACAGGGCAGGACGGTTGCAGGAGAGAAAGGCGGATGCCCTGTCCCGGGTATACTGTATGGCACACAGACACCTGAGCTCCACTGTCAGAGGGAAGTAAAATCACCACAACTGGCAGTGCTGGCTGGTTTTTACTACTCCTTTTGACTACTCCTAGTAAGAGCCATCCCGGATCAGCTATGACAGCCATGCTAAATCTCACAGTGTCAATTAGCAATAGCTGCTGCTGACATATAAAATACCGGCTCTTACTTCACCGAGGCCAGGAACCTCAGTGACACATACCTTCTGTCCACGATTATTCCAGGTACCTTCTTACAATATACAGTACAGACCAAAAGTTTGGACACACCTTCTCATTCAAAGAGTTTTCTTTATTTTTATGACTATGAAAATTGTAGATTCACACTGAAGGCATCAAAGCTATGAATTAACACATGTGGAACAACTGAAAATATGTAATATTCTAGGTTCTTCAAAGTAGCCACCTTTTGCTTTGATTACTGCTTTGCACACTCTTGGCATTCTCTTGATGAGCTTCAAGAGGTAATCACCTGAAATGGTTTTCACTTCACAGGTGTGCCCTGTCAGGTTTAATAAGTGGGATTTCTTGCCTTATAAATGGGGTTGGGACCATCAGTTGCATTGTGGAGAAGTCGGGTGGATACACAGTTGATAGTCCTACTGAATAGACTGTTAGAATTTGTATTATGGCAAGAAAAAAGCAGCTAAGTAAAGAAAAAAGAGGGGCCATCATCGAAGGTCAGTCAGTCTGAAAAATTGGGAAAACTTTGAAAGTGTCCCCAAGTGCAGTCACAAAAACCATCAAGCGCTACAAAGAAACTGGCTCACTTGCGGACCGCCCCAGGAAAGGAAGACCAAGAGTCACCTCTGCTGCAGAGGATAAGTTCATCCGAGTCACCAGCCTCAGAAATCGCAGGTTAACAGCAGCTCAGATTAGAGACCAGGTCAATGCCACACAGAGTTCTAGCAGCAGAAACATCTCTAGAACAACTGTTAAGAGGAGACTGTGTGAATCAGGCCTTCATGGTAGAATATCTGCTAGGAAACCACTGCTAAGGACAGGCAACAAGCAGAAGAGACTTGTTTGGGCTAAAGAACACAAGGAATGGACATTAGACCAGTGGAAATCTATGCTTTGGCCTGATGAGTCCAAATTTGAGATCTTTGGTTCCAACCACCGTGTCTTTGTGCGACGCAGAAAAGGTGAACGGATGGACTCTACATGCCTGGTTCCCACCGTGAAGCATGGAGGAGGAGGTGTGATGGTGTGGGAGTGCTTTGCTGGTGACACTGTTGGGGATTTATTCAAAATTGAAGGCATACTGAACCAGCATGGCTACCACAGCATCTTGCAGCGGCATGCTATTCCACCCGGTTTGCGTTTAGTTGGACCATCATTTATTTTTCAACAGGACAATGACCCCCAAACACACCTCCAGGCTGTGTAAGGGCTATTTGACCATGAAGGAGAGTGATGGGGTGCTGCGCCAGATGACCTGGCCTCCACAGTCACCGGACCTGAACCCAATCGAGATGGTTTGGGGTGAGTTGGACCGCAGAGTGAAGGCAAAAGGGCCAACAAGTGCTAAGCATCTCTGGGAACTCCTTCAAGACTGTTGGAAGACCATTTCAGGTGACTACCACTTGAAGCTCATCAAGAGAATGCCAAGAGTGTGCAAAGCAGTAATCAAAGTAAAAGGTAGCTACTTTGAAGAACCTAGAATATGACATATGTTCAGTTGTTTCACACTTTTTTGTTATATATATAATTCCACATGTGTTAATTCATAGTTTTGATGCCTTCAGTGTGAATCTACAATTTTCATAGTCATGAAAATAAAGAAAACTCTTTGAATGAGAAGGTGTGTCCAAACTTTTGGTCTGTACTGTATATATATATATATATATATACAGTGCTGCCCATAATTATTAATCATGTATCAACTGGCCTGGGCGGGGCTAATCTCCATTCAAGTGAACGGAGCTTAGCCGCGCCCAGGCCAGTGATACTAGTCGTGACGTCACTGGGCCTGCGGTAAACAGTAAGAAGGCTGCGGCGCTGCTGGAGCGCCGCTGCCTTCTCAAACAGCTGATCGGCGGGGGCCCCGGGTGTCGGGCCCCCGCCGATCAGATGCTGATGATTTATCCAGAGGAGAGATCATCAGTTTAAACAAAGTGCAGAACCACTTTAAGTCAAAATTTGCCAGGGGTATAAATAATTATGGGCAGCACTGTAGATATATATATATATATATATACATTTATACTGACAAGGAATTTCATGGATGATTACAGTATTTCTTACCGAAATGTAACTTATTGTGTCTCTAAAAAACTGTAAAATAATATCACCATCAGATTTGGACCATCAGATGATGGCGTGGTTCTAGATAAAAAGGCAGACAAAAAAAGTAATCATATAAACCACATTTGATAAACTACTTGGCACCACAAACTGGACAGCTAGCCATTACAAAATAAGGACCACAATGATAAACTGCTTGGACCAAAGACTGAGCTTCTAAATCACTGTATACCAAGAGATATTGGATACCAGGGAACCTTGTAATAGGGATGAGCAAATCAATTCTAAAAAAATTGATTTGTCTCGTTAGCAAATGTCCTTTAACTGAAATGGGATGTCCCCACAGGTGAAGAAGCACCCCCCTGCCTTTTGGTTGACAGAGCCAAACATCTCACCCGGCCCTGACAATCTGGAGTCTGCGCCGCTGCTCCGAGTAGTGACCCAGGCGCTGAGTCTCTGTTTCCTTTAGAGCAGCGGCTGTTTATATACTGGTACCCAAATAAGAAGTTACTATGAAAAGGGGCACAAAGGGGTTATTATTATTTGGGGGTGTGGGGGAGTGAAGGGCAAACTATTATTTTGTAGAGGACACAAATGGGGTTTATTACTATGGGGGAAAAGGGAAATGGCCTCATATTATTACTCTGTAGGCAGTATTTCTGTGAGGCACAAATAAGGCATTATTGTTTTAATAAAGACCCAAAGGACAACACTATTACTTTGTGCTTGGCACAATAGGAATTATTGCTTTGGGGAGCACATAGGGGATATTATTTCTCTGGGGGCAGAAAGGGGACAACGGATGAATTATTACTGTGTGGCAGAATTTATAATTTGTAGGGTACTAGAATGTGTAGGACACAAATAGGGGCACTATAAGGCCCCTTGCAGACGAGCGAGTATTCCGCCCGGGTGGAATGCGTGATGCAAACACATTGTGACTGCACTGAATCCGGACCCATTCTTTTTTATTGGGTCTGTGTACATGAGCATTTTTTTTCACACATCGCTTGTGCGTTGCGTGAAAATAGCAGCATGTTCTATGTTTTTCACGCAACGCTGGCCCCATAGAAGTGAATGTGGCTTTGTGAAAATCGCATCGCTTCCGCAAGCAAGTGCGGATAAGATGCATTTTCACGGATGGTTGCTAAGAGATGTTGTTTGTATACCTTCAGTTTTTTATCACGCGAGTGCAAAACGCATTAAATCGCATTGCACCCGCGGAATAAAAACTGAACTGAACGCGATAGCATACAAAACTGAATGAACTTGCTTGCGAAATCGCGCATTTTTCACTGAACGTATCCACAACGCATCCGGACCTAACCTTCTTACACTCGTCTGCAAGGGGCCTAACTGTGAGGGGACACTGAGACAGGCATTAGGGTGTAGCAGGTGTAGTTTGTGTGCAGAGAGGTGTGACTAGAAGAAGTTTACATGGTGGTCTGGGCATGGATAGAAAAGAAAAGGAAAAATGAAGGTCTAGAATCAGAGAAGATAGAACATAGAACTGATAATCTAAATCAAGGGTTATCTCACATCTCAGAACAACACAACATGGTGCCCATAATAAACTGCTCACCAATCTCCATAGCAAAAAAATTGCAGTAGAGTAGGTTGTGATGCCACCTTGTAAAGTGGTTCATAGAATTTACATCCTGCTAAAGCTGTCCTGGGCAACTATAAGTGCTGTTATTGTGAAGTGGAAGTGTCTAGAAACAACCACAGGACAGACTGGTGAGAGCTGAAGTCCATGCGGTGGAGAAATTCTGTCCTTGGTTGCAAAAGTATCAGGATTTATACATGGGGAGAATATGCAAACCCCATACAGCTGTTGCCCTTGGTTATATTTAAACCCAAGACCCCAAAACTGCAAGGCAGCAGTGCTAACCACTGACCCACCATTTTGCCCAGAAGGTCCAGGACCATTTTTCATGGTGTGAACTACAGTTTAACCATTAATACAGAATTGTGCGGTTCCAACAGTATGTGGAAGGCTCTTGTTTCACCATGACAAAGCCACTGTGCACAAAGCAAGGACCATAAAAATGGTTTAGTGTAGAAAAGCCTCAATGATCTGCACATAGCTCTGACTTCGAACCCGCTGAATACCTTTGGGAGGAATCAGAATACCAACTGGGAGGCAGACCTAACAGTCATTGCCTAACAGTATCTGAATTCACTGCCTGAAGATAGCGGTTAAAATAATAAAAAATAACTTTATTAATTGTTCAGATTTAATATTAGGCTCACACCCTTTATAGGGTAAATCATTTTTTTGTTTTATTTTTATCCACTATCTTCAGGCAATGAATTCTTAATGTCATAATAGGTGGAAACACATTCATCTCTTTTTGTTCCTAACAGTATCTAACCCTAATAACGCACTTGTTGCTGAACGTATATGAACCCATAGAAGCCTCCGCAATATTAATTAATAGTCATGGAAATGAGCTAATGGATAATCATCTATAGGTGTGATGTTCTGGAGTCCACATTTTGTCATAGCTAATTCTCAGAATCTATAAATATATAATATCCATACAGTATTACTTTTTTTATTTTTATTTTTTATTTTACATTTCCTGGCTGCTTTATTAATGAATTTTCCAGTGTTCTACTTAAAATTATTTGTATTCATTTGTGGAATTTATTTTTCTGATGATTTAAATTGATTACAATGCACCTTTTTTGCATTTCAATAGATGTTTAGGTAAATGTTTCATCAGTGTTACATTGACATCTATAGGAAATGGAGCATCTGTCTGAAATGTGTTGTCAGTTGTCACATTTGGGCAGTGAGGTGTAGGTATACAAATTTACGGACTCAGTTTAAGTCAGCTTCTTCCAAAGGTTTTCTTCCAAACATGAAAGGGAATGTCTGATGTTACAGTTGTTTTCCTTATGATGTGAAGGATGAATAACGATATTCATACATGAAATCCTTTCCATAATAGGATCGTGGTGGCCACTTTTAGCGGCTACTGCAATCCCAGTTGTGGTCACCATGACTTCAGAATACCTCTTCCCTACCATAGCAACATGGGTTGGTGGTAGTATGAGATACTCTCTGCTGTGCTGATGCCTATAATTAGGTTACGTGACACTGTAAGTGAACTGATCAGGCGGGCACAGCTGGTGACCTGACTAACCAGCGTCTGCCTGCCCGCTCCTTTTTAAAGAACAAATGGGAAATGGAGCTTTCAAATTTTTTTTTTGCCCCCCCCCCCCTTCACCATTGTTTTTAAAACTGGTGGGTCCCTGATAAGATTTTTTCAATGATGCAAATATGGAGCATCACTCTACCCCACATATGTGAGTCCAAAAGATGGCGTTCCATTGATTAGAAGCCATTTACTAACAACTGTTATATGTATTAGGAAACAAAAATAAATTCACCCAGGCATTCCTTCAGTGAAACAGCTGCGGCAATGTGTGGGGCTATTTCAAGAAAAGACAACATTTAATGGGGGAGGGGGGCACTGACATTTTACTTGTGAAAGTGCAGTTTCTAATTGTTAGAAATTTGTGAGATTTCTGAATCTAAAAAGATGCACTCAGTGTATCCTCCTGAAACTCCTGCCCTTCAATGCAGAACTGTAACGCTAGTAACACTGGGTCCAGCATTGCCAGATGTTACCGGAGTAGCTGCCGCCCCATTGACTATAATGAGGTCCGGCAGAGATCCGGCCGCTAATCGGAAAATATGTCCATACATATTCAATAGCTGTCGGGCAAACAATAGTATCTCTCCTGTCTCCCTCCCGGCTCGCTCATGCACATACACGTTTGACTCGGCCAAACATGTCTGTGCATGCTATGGGGAGAGCGGAGAAAGCATCTACCAGACCGTTCTGGTGGCGGCTTATCTCCAGGGAGAAGAAAAAGACTTGGCGAAAATAAAAATTTTGCCTGATCCTTGTCTCCCCTGACATCACATTAGTGTGTCGGCCAAACCCAACGTTTTTGGCGGGTTAAAGGGGTTATCAGACCCCTGAAATGCCCCCCCCATATGCTCGGGCCCCTCACACACAATGTATTTACCTTGTTCCCCAGCACCCACATCTTCCTGTTGAGCGGATGAAAAGATCCGGCGTCAGGGGGGGGCAGCCAATAGCAGGCAATGATGCTAGGGAGGCTCATCCCCGTAGCCGCCATTGGCTGACTCCCCCCCCCCTCCCGACACCGTATGTTTTCATCTGCGCGACAGGGAGATGCAGTAGCGCCCGTGCGGGCTTCAGAAGCTATGCAGGTCCCGGGGAGCGAGGTAAGTACATTGTGTGTGAGGCACCCGGGCATATGTGGGGGCATTTCAGGGGTCGGATAACCTCTTTAAGATGACAAGAGTGCAATGTGTATGGCCAGCTTTAGTCTAAATTCACATGAGCGAGTCTTCCGTCCGGATGCGATACGTTTTGTGCATGGACATCGTCCAGACAGAATCCTGACCCATTCCGTTTTTCCCTGAACAGACCCTGACACAATCCGTATCGCTCGTGTGAAAGAGGCCTAACAAGGCTGCCCTTAATACAATGCATCATTTATAGTACTATGGGGCGCATGGGGCAGAGCAGAGGGAGTCGTGATCCCTCAAATCCCAGGACCTAACTGTACCCTCCATTATCACGCCCCTGTTGAAAGATAGAGAGCGGAATCTCTCCTTGTACCATAACTATACAGAGGAACATAGATAAGTAAAGTATAACCATGAAAAACTACAGATCTGTGTTCTTCAGTATCCCAAGAATCTAAATCTACTTCACAGCATGAATCCAGTAGATGACGGTAAAAAGGATCTGACGGTTCTCCAAATCTCTCTACATGATTACCATTCCACTTGTCAAGAGGATGAGTCCTTCCATACAGATAAATGTCCTATCAGTGCTGAGTGTAGGGACAAGACTCACTGACAAAGATAATGGCAATTCACAACTGTCAATTTTTTCCCAAAATTCCAAGAGGAATAACAGAGGAATGGCATAAAGCAGAAAAGATGCTCCAGCATTATTATTTCTTAAAGGATGCCTAAGTATTTAACAAAACAGACAAGTCAAGAGAGCGGACAAGTCCTCTTTAAAGAGGACCTGTATGCTCTTGACGTTTCTCTTTTAGAAACTGCATGCATTCCCCATGTAATAACATCTATTCTTATGACTTTATAATGTTCCATTCCTTTATTATCCCTGCTAGAAGTTAACAATGAATTGCTATCAGTTTACAATAAAGGTACACATTAGGGAAGAGGCGGTGGTGGCCTTGCATAAATGGGGGTTAGTCAGCAGATCCCAGTGCGCAGGTGCACATTGCTACGGCTGAAAGCACAAAAGCAAAAGAAACACAATGCAACAGCACTCTGCAACCACAAATAACAAAGTAAGGCTACTTTCACACTGGCGTTTTGGTTTCAGTTTGTGAGATCCGTTCAGGGATCTTGCAAGCGGTCCAAAACGGATCAGTTTTGCCCTTAATGCATTCTGAATGCATAAGGATCCACTAAGAATGCATCAGTTTGGCTCCATTCCGCTTTGGAGGCGGACACCAAAACGCTGCGGACACATAAAACATACATCAAAAAATATATATATATATGTGATATGCAGCAATTTGCAGTTAATACAGACAATATCCCACTTGTGGTTGATAGTATGCAGCAGCCCATACAATGCCGTAGGTGCAAGGTAACAGCACAGAATTCATACAGACAATGTCCCAATTGCGGTTGTAGTGTAGTGATAGACAACCTACACCAAGCATGTCAAACTCAAAGGCTAACATGGGCCAAAAAAACAAAATTTAAGTTTATGTGGGCCGCATCAAGAAAAAAAAATTTTTTTTTACAATATAATGCAGACGGATCCGTTCTGAACGGATCCACAGTCTGCATTATATGAGCGGATCCGTCTCAGACGGATCCGCTCTGAACGCAAGTGTGAAAGTAGCCTTAGGGGCGAGAACCGGGGATCTCTCATCCCTTGTTCTATTCAGCTCTATCAGGGTGAATAGGACTTCACACTGTCCCTGCTGCTCTGTGCCTTGTGCATACAGCATCAGGGATGTTACCATGGCAACCAGGGCTTCTGTAGCGTCCTGGCTGCCATGGTAACTGATCGGAGCCCCAGGCTTACACAGCTGGGGCTCCGATCAGAAGCTGCCACTGCGCCACCAATGAGGGGGAGGGGAGAGGTCCCTGTGGCCACTGCCACCAATGATTTTAATACTGGGGGGGTTGAGAGGGGCTGGCGCACTGTGCCACCAATGATTTTAATGGGATGGGGGGTTGAGGGGGGGTGGCACACTGCACCACCAATGATAAATTACCCCTTTATACAGGAGGCTGGTACTGGCAGATCAGCAGTTAACCCCTCAGGTGCGGCACCTAAGGGGTTAACTGCCTCTGATCGCAGCTCCCTGTCAGCGGCAGGGTGCCGGCAATGCGATTCTGCTGCCGGCACCCGCCTCCTGTATTGTGTTAAAGACTGACTTTCACTATCAGGCCACACAGAGCGGCGCCCAGCGATGTCTCAGCACTCACCATTAGTCCTGGGCGCCGCTCCGTTCGCCTGCAGTGCTCCATTACTGTCTCCTCTCCTGCTCCACATGCTGCTGATTACTATCGGAGCGATGGGAGGAGACATCAGCTTCACTAGTGGGCGTTCCTTCTTCCTGGCTGTAGCGCTGTCCAATTGCAGCGCAGGGAGAAGGAACGCCCACTAGTGAAGCTGATGTCTCCTCCCAACGCTCCGATAGTAATCAGCAGCATGTGGAGCAGGAGAGGAGACAGTAATGGGGCACTGCGGGCGAACGGAGTGGCGCCCAGGACTAATGGTGAGTGCTGAGACATCGCTGGGCGCCGCTCTGTGTGGGAAATGGGAATAGTCCTATCATTGGTGGCTCAGTGCGCCCGCCCCTCCTCCGGCCCTCTCTCCTCATTGGTGGCGCAGTGCGCCCGCCCCTCCTCCCCCCCTCTCTTCTCATTGGTGGCGCAGTGCGCCCGCCCCTCCCCCCCCCCTCTCTTCTCATTGGTGGCAGCGGCAGCAGCACAGGGGGAGGGAGGACAGCTTCCTTCTCCTTGTGCTGCTGAGAGAACATGAGCGCGCCAATAGCAGCGCGCTCATGTTCAGAGATACTAGACTGCCGGGCCGCATGTTTGACACCCATGACCTACACGGTACTGTATGTGCGATGTTGCGGCCCTGAATTCATATAGATAATGTTCCAATTAGAGAAATGGTACTGAATGTCCGGATCAATAGTTTTGAATGTCCCGTACCATTGGGTAAATGAGGCACTGCAACCACTTTGGGCAGTGATATAGCAACTCAGATGGGGCGCTAATAGTCTACCAATGTCCGTTATTATAGATGTGCAGAGATGCGTATAAGAACCTCCAAGTTACTTACAATTTCTTGCCGCTGTGGTTTCTTGGTCTCACCCCTCCTTGCTGCCTGACTGCAGCGCTGGTTTCCCAGGTGGCCGTACACGGCCGAGTGTGGCGTCCCACGTGACCTGGTCGTCTGGGGTTCCGGGTAGGCGCTTGAATGACGTCAGTACTGTGCGGCTGTAACTTCATATATGGAGGTGAATCTCTAGCGTTTTGAAATTTGCTGATATCCAACTTCTTTGTTCTTTTCTTGGAATCCACGCTCACTCTGTAATGCCAGACGCATTTCAGGGTCTTACGCCCCTTCCTCAGTGCCACTGTATACGTTACATTATCCTTTCTTGGTCCTGAGGGTAGGACCGGAGGGTGAGCACCTACCCATATGAAATAGGGGTGAGCCGTTGTATTCCATTTACTGTATTTTCCCTAATATTAGTTTGATATATGACATGTTAATGTTAATTTTCTGATATGTTAATTAACACACATCATGGAAGGTAAAATTAAAAAAATAATTATATATTATATGGAAGAATAGAAAAGAAAAAACTGCCTTTTTGTTAGTATGACAATACATGATATACACATAATTAGTATTCTTATGACTCTATATATATTTTACAGATGTATGCATTATAACATACTCTAGTGCTCTCTCTAGAAAGTACTTTGCATTTCATCTTTATTTTAATCTTAAAATCTCAAAGGGGTTGTCCTACAAAAATATTCTGCAGTTTTCAAACCAGCACCTGGATCTGAATACTTTTGTAATTGCATGTAATGACAAATTTTGTATAGCCACTGAGTTATGCCATATAATGTATCAGTATAGCGCCACCTATTATCTTTTTTCTTATTTCTTTGTCCTGCTCACTGAGAAGGACGCACATGCTCAGTTTCATCCTGATTGCCTCCTGAGCTGTGATAGGGAGAGCATGGACACGCCCCCTGAGCTGTGATAGGGAGAGCATGGACACGCCCTCTGAGCTGTGATAGGGAGAGCATGGACACTCCTCTTGAGCTGTCAGCTTGATATAAATCTAGCAGAGCAATGAATGGGGCGATCTCTGGATCTATGTGAGGTACAGGGCTGGTTCTAGCTTTGTTAGAAATAGATTGTCATGTTCTATATGATATCTGATTTTCATTTTTTTTCATTAATCATGAAATAACCCCTTTAAAGGCTATGTCTACATTTGCAACCAATTTTATTTTGTCATCTATAACGAGAAATTATCAACTTTAGTCTGCAGGTAAAAGAGTTTTACAAGACTTTAGAACTGATGACCTATCCTCAGGATGGGTCATCAGTATCTGATTGGTGGGGGTTCGACACCCGGGACCCCATAGTGAAACCAGAGGTTCTAGTAAGGGTGACACGCATTGGAGGCTAGTACCAGTGTATTCTTGCTCTTTGCACACTACGGTTTCATCTATAAATAAGACGTTCAGTATGAGGTAGAGGGTGATGGGTGTTACTGACTATTTATAGCTTTATGTGATCTAGCTGAGGTGTTAGCATAGAACACACTGTTCTAATATAGGATACAGCCACCATAAATGAATATTAACCTTTTAACACCAGCATTAGGATTAGGATGGGGGTGGGGGGGTGATTAGGTATAAATACATAAGCAGTTCTCACGTCTTCACAATTAGAGACTAACATGTAAATGGGTTTCCTTGAGTGTTATTTTGTGTAACCCAAGGTCTTTTTTAATTAACGTCCTAAAAGAGCAAGATTTATATAGAAGGAGTCAGTCATTTCAAAACTGATCCGCATGTGTTTTATCCTGGTGTTAATGGGAAGCGAGGTAACAAAGCGCCTGTGGATTTACAGTACATGTTACAGCTATACACCAGGAGGGTCTGAGGAACAAAGCTACTTTTTTTTTTAAGAGTATCCCATTGTAAAAGTGCCTCATAGCATCTCAAAAGCATGAAGTGGAAGATCTCTGTCATGATAATAACCCATGTGCTTAGCATATTAATGGCAGTCTTGTACTTATACAGATGTAAATGTCGCTGCTTAAAAAAACCTCGGTCCACTTTAAAAATACACAAGCTGCTTAACAGCAAGCAATGCGTTACACTGGGGCATTCATTCTAATGTGTGGAGGTGGTAGTATTCAGAGGTAATGTATAACTGATGCAGGAGGAACCTAGAGGACAGCGGTCCCCAATGTAAGAATGAGAACACACCCCAGCTGGTACTTGTACAAATTCACCCCCTTTCCTTCATAGATGAGGAGCTCTGCACAAGTTCACACTTCCCATGGAGAAGGGGTGAAGACCTTCCAGTTGAACCTCGACAATATGTTGGGCCGAGAAGCAGTATCAGAGGAGGAAGCTTCAGTTCATACAACCCATAGCAAGGTCAGAAAAGGGCATGACTACTTTTACTTGAGCAGCAACCAGAGGATAGATAGCGGTGTCATATATCTGATTTAGACATAAGTGATCTCACCCACATAGTGGCAGAGATGTACAACAGAAAGTCACCACAGAAATTTGCTTTCCTGCTTTTCAGATCGGGTTTGGGTCTTTGTAAAAATGTACTAACTATTGTTACCTGGGCTGGGCTGATTATTGGGAGCGAACATTCATACAATCGATCATCTCCACTCCAATAATTGTAAAGGAGCAACCAATCACCCGATGAGTGAGCAAACCCTTATTCATCGGGTGAACCATGGTTCATCCAACACCCCAAATCTTAGTTTCTACAATAAACGGGGGTCTGCTGTTTAGAATGAATGAGTCATTAGCAGAATCATTAGCAATGACCCATCCCCGTACAGAGATGATTGCTACATGTAGGGGACCTTTAAGGGTTATCCAGGAAAAGATAACGATGACCTATCCTCTGGCTATGCTTGGTACTGCAGCTCAGCCCCATTGACTTTAACTGGACTGAGCTGCAACTAGGCCTTGTGACCGATGTACAGTGTCGTCACATGACTTAGGAAGAAGCCTCAGCGCTTACAGAGCGCCCGTCCTCTTCTAGCATCTTATCGGCAGGGGACCCAGGAGTAAGGCCCCCTGCTGATCTGAATTAATAACCTATCTTGAGGATAGCTTAATAGTAATTCCAGGATAATGCCTTTAAGGCCAAACATTCTCCTCGAATTTGTTTAATTGATCAACAATTTATTGCATATGAGGGCTGACCGACTGCCCTCCAATATGTGCCATCAAAGAAACAAGGATGGGGCCTGTTGGATTTCAGTATCCAACAGCATCTGAGATTACAATCTTTTTCTGATCAGTGGTCTAAATATGTACAGGATGTGTGCTATGAAATACTCAAATTGCTGGTTGCTAGATGTTGTAGCTACAACAATAGTAGTTAGCAAACATTAAGTGAAAATGTCCCATTTGGGAAAATAAGTAAATGCAATTGCTCCCAATTGGTAGTACTGGAATCAATTCCCATTGGAAAACTGCTCAGATAAAAAGCAAAATCTCTCTGCAGGTTATAAGAAAAACATTCTATTAATATTGCATTGCTTGTCTCGGCAGGAATATATTTTTTTCAACGTCTGTCTCTACAATTGGACCTACTAAGGGCTCATGCACACAGCTAGGATGGAGCCACACCACCTCTGTGTACTGCCATACGGTCTCAGACAAGTGCTGTAAATATAGAGGCGTTTTCTCCAGAAAAAGCAATGCTTCTGTTCATGACATTTGATGGAGCATGCCCCAATTATTTTATGTAGGCAATTTGAGGCATTCAGAGGCAGAATATATGTACCTTTATGAAAGCCCTATTAGGACTCCTCACAAAACGTAACACTGGCGGTGGCTTATCTCTTCAGGCATGCCCTTGAGGGAGAGTCCAGAGGCTCTCATACTTATTAGATGGTTTGCTGGAAAAGCCCAAATCATCAGGTTTGGGTGATATTAATCTAATGTGTATGGTCATCTTAAAGGAATTTTTCAGGCATCTTCCAGTTCCTGGCTTGTTTTCTTCCGACTGGGGCATGGACAATGCCACATGCGCCGCTACAGTTGATGACGTGGCACTTGGGGACACATGATCGCTAAAGCCGGTCATTATTTGAGGTGGCACACGTGGCCATGTCCATGACCCAGCAAGAAGAAAACAAGCTGAGAACTGGAAGATGGTGAAATAGGAGCCAACACCCAAGACTGGAGTGCCGGGTAGCAAAGAAGTATGAATCTTTCAGCAGGTGATGCACACTAGGGACCTTGATAGTTAATATAACCAGTAAAAACCCCTTTGAGTTTATGCTCCACGAGCTCCTTTTTATTGGCTAAAACTTAGCATACAGTTACCTTGCTGTGGCTGTACAGCGCTGGAACATCTGATGTATTGTAAGGCCAGCTGTCTTATCAGCGCAGTATTTCAATTAATATAGAGTATTGCAGAATGCACCTTATTGATGGCTTCGGGAGAAGTCGTTTATCCTAGCACTTGTTAGAGGAGATTTAAATATGCTAATGTATCTGAAGGCTATAATTAACTGTATTTATTCATGTATGCAAATTCATTTGAAGCCTCCTGGCTAGGCATTATATTTTAATTGTTATGAATTGTTTGTTTGTTAATAAAGTTAATGCCATTATGTATAACATCATATTGTCTAGATCTAAAGCAGAAGCGTAAGTAGTATTCAATGAGTCAGGAATGGGCCTCCGCTATCTTACCAACAAGAATGTTTAAAGGGTTATCCTGCCTAAGAGCCGATGAATCCAATCCTCAGAACCTGTGCTTAATGTAAAAAAAAAAACACTGTGTTGCAGCCCCGTTCCAGGCCACTTCAGGTTCCTAACAGAAAGGAAGTGGTTGATGGTAATATCTACTGAAACTTGCAAAATAGTAGACAAACGGAACACGAAGGACAAAATATTTTCAAATATTACAACATTTATTTAAGTAATGAACTCATCCAACACTTACATCACTCATAAGAAAAGTAAGTGCCCCCTTAAACTTAATAACGGGTAGCACAACCATTGGCAGAATGTAGTAATGTCACTTGCTGGAGATGTGGATTTTCTAAGCCACCATCGGTTTGGCACCGGCTAGACTATGATGTAGGTTTTACGGAATCTCCACATTCTTCAATCTCAACTCCTTCACAGAAGTATAGACTTTCCTAGTTGAAATTGTAGTGTATGATCCCAGGAATAGCCACCAATTGGTTGCGGTAGCGCTGAAGCAGCAGTAGCATAGTCAGAAATGGAATCAAGGGTCAGAATGAGGAGAAGAACAACTGGTACCATGAGAACAATTCTAAGACAGAAGCCATATCCAGGAATAAGGTCGGGGTCACGTTAGGTATCTGGCAGGAATCAAGATCAGATAAAGTAGCATAAGAACAAGAACCAGGAAAGGGAAAGAACTGCAATCAATCAGCAGGTGTAGCCAGCTCCATATCTTCGCCATTTGAAGTTAATGGCTCTCGTTGTTCAAGAATGATATATTTTAACTACTTTTTACTGCTGGAAAGGGTGTTTTAAAGTGTTTATGCCAAATCATGTGCAACTCATTGACTGTGTACACAATAGGATGACAAGTACATTTCAAATATATATATATATATTGTTTGTTATGACACAGGGCATTTTTTATTGCTTTGGTTTGCTGCTCCCTGTGTGTAGACTGTGATTTCAGTACAGGACCAGGACATGCCATCAGTTGTCACGTGACATCACAGCAGTTGGAGCACAGCGGTGAGGCTGCAAAGTCAAAGCATTGTGCTTTGATTGGCTGCAGTAATTATTGGATGGCTCTCCAAAGTGAAGGGCGGCATTTTTGAATTGTAAAACCTATTTGAAATATACTTATCCAAAAGTGGGCATAGTAAAGCTAAACTAATGCTAACCATATACTAAGACTTCGATTCAACAGGGTCAGGCATATTCATTCAGCTGAATCACAGGCCTATTTCCATAACTACGGAAAGGAACGTCATGATGGCTCTGCCATGAGCTGTGTGATAGGCATGTAAATGTTACTGCCACCTCTGACAATGATGTTTTTCAGTTATCCACAATCAATGTAGATCAACTATACACACAATTATCGTTATCTTTGAATTGCAATGATAATTACCCAGTGTAAGCCATATGAATTCACCTAGTCAACTGGTTTGAGGGTTACTACAGGGACTGTGAACTATGCCTTGTATAAACACAGTACTAATGAAAAAAAACGGACGTGTTTACTCAAATTCTGGTTAGGCTCTGTTCACATCTGCGTTAGTCAAGTCAGATGTTCTGCTCCTATGATTGATGGTGCCGAATTTGTTACATAATAAACACTAATGGTGCCTGATGGACCTCTTTGAAGCATAAGGTTACGTTCACAGAAGTGTTGCCCGGTCTGACGGGCTGTTCCGACATAAATCCTGACTGTTGGCCAGGCAAAAAACTTGTTTTATATCATATGCCGGAAAAGCAACCGGATCACACCGGATGCCATAATAGTCAATGAGGATCCGCCAGTACACGGTTGTATCCGGCAATGCCTGATAGGGTAAGCTCCGATAGCCTGAGCCTCAGCAGGATGAGGTCATCGGAATTCAAACATAACTGTGACCTGAGCCCTATGATTCTGTCAAGGTTCCATTATGGTGTACCATTTTTTTCTACAGTTTATGGCGGGACCTGGAGCTCCAACACAGATGTGAACCTTAATACAGCGTTTTGTTTTAGAAGTTCAAAGCGTTCAGGCAGACAGATACACAGTAAGAAACTCTTGGATGGGGACTCTTTTTTTGGTCTTGCTGTCGTTTTTAGCAGAGGTCATTTACAACAAGAAAAACTGCAAAGCAGAATCCTGTTTGCTTACCTCATGCTCCTCGATGCATTGTGAATTGTGCCATTGTATGTAGTTTTCCAGCAAAGTTATTGGATTTATGGTGAAAGATAGTGATGTTTGCTCTTACAAGGTCATTTTAGGTCTGTGAAAGATCATATTTTTTGCTGACTGGGTAGAGAATAAGGCACAATATAATCAACTAATACAATGCATAGATAGAACCTGGTGTCAGGTTGTATGTGATAGTAATATCAACTATGTAATATTGCTTTCTATTCCCTGTTTAGATTCTATTTTGTAGATATTGGAGCCATATGCAGTTTCTTATTGTTATCATGAGCTCATCTTTGCAAATCCTATTTTCTGCTTGGATCCTCCAATGTAAATTTTTAATTTTTCCTGATTAAAATAAATAATGTACAGATACTGTAAAAGAATTATAATCTAGAAATGCTGTGGAATAGAGAAAATTATTTTGAGGGTCCATCCTTCATTTGTACAAGATGTGAGCATATCCAAATGTAATTGCATGTTGTTGCTATCATTACACATGCAGGAAGTATTTTCATTAAGGTCTAATAAGTTTTTTTTGTGGCTGAGTTCAAAAGTGATTGGCTCTATTGTGAGCCTCAGATTGGGTTACCTCTTCTGGTCATTTTGGTCCATTGTTGTGTCAGTGTCTGGAACCAACTGAATATGCTCTCATATTTATATGGGTCAGTCTGACCATGCAGAAGTCCCTAAGATTATTTAGCTTTAAAGAAGTTAGCCCATCTGGGACACTGATGGCATATTGCTAGGATATGCCATCAATGTCAGATAGATGCTGGTCCCCAAAGTGAAGGACAATGCAGCGCCCATGCATGGCATGCTCTCCATTTGTCACTATGAGTTTTCCAAAAATAGCCTGACGTAATCGGTTATTTTCGGAAGTCCCATAGCAGTGACTGGAGAACGCATTGCGCAAGCACGGCCTCTCTTCATTCACCCCTATGGTAGTTCCAGAAATAGCCAGGCCAGCAATAGACTATTTTTGGAACTTCATAGCAGTGAATGGAGCTTGGCCACGAATGCGTGGCAGCTCTCAGTTCACTTTGGGGGCCCTATTCTGACATTGATGGCGTGTCCTAGCAATGTGCCATCAGTATCTTAGATGGGAATAGCTCTTTAATGAAGGGAAACTACTGAGGGACATATAAATTGGTGATAGAGACACTAATGAAAATACTGGGTCAACGTGAGAACTCCTGAGCCTTTGCAGACTATCATTAATATTGAGTCAATACAAGTACAATAAGTGATAGGGCAGCATAAAACTGGTGACTGATTTCTCCTAATCTAATGTGCATGGCCATTTCTCTGGATCCGGCATTGCTGGAAGCTACATAAATGCTGTCCGGCCCCCATAACTATGATGGAGAGTGGCAGAGAGCCGTCTGCAACCCAGAAATTGGCTGTGTCCGATTTTTCTTCCGTGGGTCTTCCTTTATTTTTGGAGGATCCACGGACATGAAAAATGAAAAAAAAATCTAAGTCAAGTTTGCCTTTGAAATGATAGGAAAAAACAGACACGTATCACGGACGCGGATGACAATCTTGTGTGCAGCCGTGATTTTTCACGGACCCATTGACTTGAATGGGTCCGTGAACCGTTGTCCGTGAAAAGAATAGGACAGGTCATATTTTTTTCACGGACTGGAAACACGGATCATGGACGCGGATGCCAAACGGTGCATTTTACGATTTTTCCACGGACCCATTGAAAGTCAAGTGGAAAAAAACTGAAACCGGAAAAATGGCCGCGGATGCACACAATGGTCGTGTGCATGAGGCCTAAACAAAAAATGGGGAAAAAAAGCTATAATGCAAATTTTCCCATTCTTTTAAAGGCATCTTTTTGCTGTCTCCACATTTTTATATGTACATGGTGACAATCACCACAGGTGGTGGGAACTATTCATGAGAGGTAGACCTCCAGATTGTTATTTTCTCAAGAGCCATGCTAACTAGCCATAAAGTGGGTTTTAAATGTTGCAACTCCTTCAAACCAAGTCACAATACTCTGTATAAGCAATGGAAAAAAATATTACTGGGAATTCCAAGAGTTGAAAACATGTACATAACCTGATATCGTACATAAAAGACCTGAGATGTCATCAGAGACACCTACCATACTTTAACTTTATAGCCACTGCATCATCTCCTGGCACAAGCCTTCTGTGGCTGGACATTTTCCCTGAGAAATGTAGTATTACATGGCAAACCTTCAAATGAATAAGCTGCCCATGCTCATACATGGATGAGGTAAGTATGCTGGAGTTGGGTGATACAGAGGGCGTTCATATAAGGGTGCTGTTGAGCACAACATACCTATGGACAGTCTTCATGAGACAACCCTTTTAATCTTAAATTTTATTTTCAAAGTTACAATTTCTCACATATTATCACATCATACAAGTGATTTTTTGTCAATGTATTTAATTTATAGTTCTGTTTCCCAGATGTTCTTGACAATTTGTGATCATTACTGAATTACCAGCCTATCCTCTCTTAGTTGTAAATGTAAATTTCTGGGATGAATGCAGTATATGTTATTGTAAGGCTAAAAATCCTCTAACCTTGTCTTATTGTACAGTTGACCAAGTCCCCTGCTACCCTTGGGCATAATGATCTGCGTAATGCTGCAGGTTATGTGATCTTTGTCCTGGAATACCTCTTTAAGCTGTTACTTCTCAGGACAGAGAGGCTGCTAATTTGTCTCAATAGTGAACCACATTAGGCTTGTTGAGATTATCCTGCAAGACACGGAAGTTGTAACCTCTGGCTAAGTATAAATGCTTTATTTACAGGGATTGTTACCTCAGTAGCCACTGAATTACACTTCAAGCTCTGCCCCTAATCACAAAGCAGGACTTCAAGATGTGCTCAACTATGGTGACAGTTCTTGACATAAAATCTTCATAACTGACATCCCTATTGATCACTAATTATAAGGCTGTGACCAGCCTGCATTTGTGGGAGGGGCATCTGGCATTTATTCGCCTCCCCCTCACTCAGCCAGGCGCCCGAGCCTCACGCATACCTGCAGTATACCTCCACTTCCGACCCGAGTTCTTGCTTCCGGTATCCCGTGCGCACGCACTATCCCGTGCGCACGCACTATCCCGTGCGCACGCACCGCCGACGTCCGGACTGCCGCTCGCCAGGCTATCAGGTAATCAGGGGCACAGCTGGCTCCGCTCTAGCTGTGCCTCACGCCTGGCCTCTGGCCCCTGGAGGTTCGAGTTAGGGGCTGCTCTTCCCCGGCATGATCCGCACGCATGTCGGGGAAGCGGCATCTGGTTTGAGCTGTTCTGCCGGTCACACGCCGACACGATTTGGGGAATCATAATTGAGTCTCATTTTAGGTTGGCAGTTTGCGCTTCACTTGTACCATTCAGGAACTTACCGGTTTGCCCCCTGCTGGTGCACGCTTTGTTCACCGCCCCCCCCCCCGGCATGTTGCGCTCGCACGAGTGCGGGCGGCAGGGTTGGGGGAGCGGCATGCTAGTCAGGGAACCGCCGGTCACATGCCGGCTCAGCATGAGAGCCATGGTGATAAAATTAGTGTCAGAAGTTGTTTGTGCATGTAACCATGCTTTTTTGCACGCCTTTAATTCTGGTTTTGGGATGCAGGTTGGCCTCCCGCTTTCAGGAGGGGCGCAGTTTATTGGGGTTCCCTGCCAAATCACCTGGGGCTCTGTACGTTTAATTTCAAAGCTTACCTGCCCTGCATCACTATACCTGAATTAGCGATTCGCATGCTTTCACTTTTTCGGTCTCAGGAAACAGTGGTTTTCTCGTTTCCTGGTTCGAATCTGCTTCTGTCTCCTGGTCTTCATGCTTGACCGGGGTCCACTGGCCCTCCCGAGATCTCAGTGCCTCCTGGCACCCAGGTTGTCAGTGTTTCTTGGATCACCCAGGTTGTCAGTGTTCCCGGATCGCCAGGTTGTCAGTGTTCCCGGATCAGCCGGGTTGTCAGTGTTCCTGGATCAGCCCAGGTTGTCAATGCTCCTGGATCGCCCAGGTTGTCAATGTTCCTGGATCGCCCAGGTTGTCAATGTTCCTGGATCGCCCAGGTTGTCAATGTTCCTGGATCGCCCAGGTTGTCAATGTTCCTGGATCGCCCAGGTTGTCAATGTTCCTGGATCGCCCAGGTTGTCAATGTTCCTGGATCGCCCAGGTTGTCAATGTTCCTGGATCGCCCAGGTTGTCAATGTTCCTGGATCGCCCAGGTTGTCAATGTTCCTGGATCGCCCAGGTTGTCAATGTTCCTGGATCGCCCAGGTTGTCAATGTTCCTGGATCGCCCAGGTTGTCAATGTTCCTGGATCGCCCAGGTTGTCAATGTTCCTGGATCGCCCAGGTTGTCAATGTTCCTGGATCGCCCAGGTTGTCAATGTTCCTGGATCGCCCAGGTTGTCAATGTTCCTGGATCGCCCAGGTTGTCAATGTTCCTGGATCGCCCAGGTTGTCAATGTTCCTGGATCGCCCAGGTTGTCAATGTTCCTGGATCGCCCAGGTTGTCAATGTTCCTGGATCGCCCAGGTTGTCAATGTCCCGGGATCGCTATTCTGATGTCAGTTGTTCCTTCTTTTAGATTGGGCAGTTGTTATTTTCTTTCCTCTCCTTCGTGTCATCTAGGAATTTCGAGGCAACTTCAGGTAAGTCAGCTTAGAGACGGTCACTGAGGCAGGGTTAGCTATCAGTTTGATACTCAAGTCCGTTCTTTTTATTAGTTCCTCTCAAACGATTGGGGTTTGTTTTTGGAAATCGTCTTTTCAGATCGGTTCGCATTTCGTCAGGTAGGTGCTTCCGCTGGTCACTTTTACGCTTCAGTCTTTCACTTTCTTCCGGCCGCTATCACCGCTTCCGTCTGTGCTTCTTGTTTCCGTCAGATACAAATCCCCCTTTTTTTCCTAGGTCTTCATGTCTCACATATCCGATATGGAGGACAACCTCTCCATGCCAGGATCATCCGTCTCGGGGCATCATAGCAACACTTCATTAAGGAGTTGGACTGTGCCAAAGTTGCTTGCCGAACTCAATCGTAGGGGAATTCGGCATCCCGCGACTGCCCGCAAGGCCGAATTATACCGGCTCCTGATGACCACTCCGGGTCCGACAGCTGAGCGATCCAACAACGACCCCGTCCGGCTGGCACTAGCCCAGATCCAGTCGTCCATCGCCGGGCTCGTCAGCTCAGTCACGGACATCCAGAATAGGGTCGCGGTTTTAGAAACCAGGCCAGCAGCTTCGCCGCAATATCCTGGGTCGGCAGTCAGTTCTGCCATCCCTCCGGACGTTGCAGGTAGGCCTCCTACCACCCCCCAGATTGCTCCTTCCCATTTCGTGCCGGAGCACATCAAGAAGGATATCCTGGCAGGCAAGGATGTTAATTTGGCATCCATTTTGATTGCCTCCCAGGATATTTCCGAAAACCGGGTGATTAATTGCGGAGAGGTTTCCGTGGTGTTGAAGGCCAAGGATGCTCGGCTAAACAGGAAATTGTCTGTTTCCGAGTTTGTCCTGGCCTTCAGCCTCTACAGGGACGTACTGTGCTCCGCTCACCCCAATCGCAGGGAAGAACTAGACACATACTTGTACCGGATTACGGATTTGGGGCACAAGTACGGCGGCTCGGCATTTTACGACTATCACCGTTCGTTTTCTGCCAAAGCCGCCGCGGCCCTGAATCAATTTCAGTTCATGTCCAACTGGGCAGACTTGGACATGGAGTTATTTTGCCGGCATTTTGCAGGTCTGAAGGCTCCCCTGTGTGCCATATGCCAATCCATCTTTCACTCCACGGAATGGTGCCCTAATCCGGTGCAAGATCCTCAGTCAGCACCCACTCCAGGTCCCTCTGGATCCTCCAGGTCTTCCTCGTCCTTAGATAAACTGGGTAGGCCTATTGTGTACCTCGGCAGTAGCCAGGTGTGCAATAACTTTAATGCCAAGGGCTGTGCTTTCAACGCGTGCCGAGCACTGCACATCTGCTCCCTTTGTTTTCGGGCCCACCCTCGTCCTTCTTGTCCCAGGAAGTCAGCCAGGGACTCCTGACTAGCCGACCTCAACTTGGAATTGCTGGCTGCACTCCTGCAGGGCCACCCAGATCGTTCCTTTGTCACCTTCTTATTGGACGGGTGCAGAGAGGGGTTTCACACCGGCATTATCACGCGCCCCCAGGGCTGCTGGATGGGCCCCAATCTACTATCCGCCTCCGGTGACCCTGAGGCGGTGACCACCCTCATCCAGGCAGAGGTTGACAAAGGGTTCGTCATCGGTCCTTTCCTTAAGATCCCGTTCCAGTCATGGCGCATCAACCCCATCGGCCTGGTCACCAAGTTATCCTCAAATAAAAAACGTCTCATCTATGATCTGTCCGCGCCTCATATGTCCTCCATTCCCAGTCTTAATTCACTTATTCCTTCTGAGGAATATTCCATGCAGTACTCCTCGGTTGACGAGGCCATCCAGTACATTCTTCAAGCAGGTGTCGGGGCTTGGTTGGCCAAGGTAGACATTGCCGATGCTTTCAAGCTGCTTCCAATACACCCGCAGCTTTGGAAGTACTACGGCATCCAGTGGGCAGATAAATTTTACTTTGCCAACCGGCTTACTTTCGGCTCTAAGAGCAGCCCTTGGATTTTTGAACAACTGGCTAAGGCCCTGCACTGGATTCTCAACCATCACGGTGGCTTATCCATGGTCGTTCACTACTTGGACGACTTTCTCCTCATTGAAAGGCCCAGCCAGGTCCCTTCCATTCCCCAGTCACTTCTGGATATTTTTTCTCGACTCCAGGTCCCCGTGGCCACGGCCAAGACTGAGGGTCCAGCCACCACAGTCACCTTCCTAGGCATCATCCTAGATACCGTTAAAATGGAGGCTAGCCTCCCCAGCGAGAAGTTGCTCCGGATTCGCTCAGCCATCTCCCGGGCAGTTCAGTGTCACTCACTGACCAGGGCGGAGCTCCAATCCTTGCTGGGGATGCTCAATTTCGCCTCCAGAATCATGCCCCAAGGCAGGACCTTCCTTTCCAGGTTGCTATGTCTCCTGCCCTCCGCCCCGGAGCAAGATTCTGTCATCCATTTGGACAGCCAGGCCATTGCAGATCTTGACATGTGGAGCAGTTTTCTATCTGACTGGAATGGCATTTCTTTGTTCATTCCGCAGTGGGATTCCTCTTCTCCCATGGTTTTCTCCGACGCCGCTGGTTCCTCCGGGTTCGCTGCCATCTTCAGGTCTCATTGGCTGGCTGCCGGATGGCCGCCAGAATTAGCCTCAGATTCTGCAGCCCTAAAATCCTCCCCCCTTTTGGAACTTTACCCCATTGTGGCGGCTGCTCAGGTCTGGGGCCACCACTGGGCCAACACTTCGGTGACGTTCATTACAGATAGCCAGACCTTGGTAGACATTGTCAACAAGGGCAGGGCCCAGTCCCCTAGGATCATGGCGTTGTTGCGCAAGCTAGTGTGGGTATCCCTCCATCACAATTTCCACATGCGCTGCGTTCACATCCCAGGCGAACAGAATAGGGCTGCGGACGCGCTTTCCCGTGCTAATTTTGCGGTTTTCTTCCAGGAAATGCCCGACGCGGATCGGTCAGGCACGCCGGTGCCCCAATTCAGCACCCTCGTCCTGGTTTAGATTCACTCTTAGAGGAGGCCAAGGGTCTGGTCACCAAATCGTTGTCACACAACACGGCGAGAAATTATCGGGCTGGCCTAAGAGCGTTTGATAAATTCTCTCAGAGTCATCCGAGGGGTCAACACTCCGAAATCTCCCACATCATGGCTTTCCTGGCCTATTGTCACTCGCATCTCTCTCTGTCGTATGGTACCATCAGACTTTATTTAGCCGGACTTCAACATCACGCCATGCTGGCCACTCCTCATCACCGGTCCTTTTTTTCCGTCCAAGCCATAAAAGCCACCCTTCGGGGCATTCAAAAGGAGGGGAAGGGGTCCGTGAGCCATAGGCAACCAGTGTCTAGCAAATTGTTCAGGGACCTCTCCTCGACATTGGATGGTAATCCTTTTGGGCCCTCCATTAGCCTGATTCTGAAAGCGGCCATTTTTCTCACTTTTTATGGGTTCCTCCGGCCCGGAGAGGTTTTGGCCGGTCCAAATCGTACTAATCATCCTCTGAAGCAACATCTGTCATGGGGGCAGGGCCATTACACACTCTCCCTACCCTCCACCAAAACCAATCAGACGGGTCCCCCAACTCAAGTTAAGTTCTACCCGACTTTGAACGAATGGTGCCCCGTTCAAGTGCTGCATCAACTGACGGCACTCACCCGAGGTTCATTGCCCGATAGCCCACTCCTGCCGCATGCAGGCAAGCCACTCAGCACCTCTCAGTTTATCTCCTACATCCGCGCCCTCGCCCAGGGATTAGGCCATGACCCCAAGGTGATTTCAGGTCACTCTTTTCGTATAGGGGCAGCCTCTGCCGCCTCTCGACATCGGGTGCCAGCACACGTCATCCGGTCCATGGGGCGATGGCGGTCCTCCTGCTTTACCCGGTATATACCCAATCCGCAAGTCGAGATATCTCACGCCTTTCGATCACTGGCTTTGTAATTTGTAAATAAAAGTGTTGTACCTACCTGTTGTTTTTTGCCCCCTTTTTCTCACTGGCGTACCCGCGTCCGTGGCTTCCGGCACAATTCAGCCACCATGTTCAGGGCAGGTCTCTCTGCGTACGCCGACGTTGTCCTAGCCCTGACCACAATTAAATTTAACATATATATGTGTATATAGTTACACAGTTGGTAAGGTTGGAACGTCACAGGTCGGTCAAATCAATCCTATAATCCTACAGTGTTGATTCAGAGGATGGCAGATGCCACGTGCCCAATATTAAGGGAGAAACATTCCTTCCTGACTCCTAATATGGCCATCAGAATAAATCCCTGGATCATCTCCAGAAATCTAATAACTATAACTTGTGATATTATTTTCGAGAAAGGCATTCAGGCCTCTCCGTCTTGAACTTGTTTAATGAATCAACCATCCCCTCTGTCAAAGAAATCCACGAGTTTCATATGATGATCTCAAAGTGGACGGCTACAGATGCAGTTAGAAACCAAAACCAGAAATGAAAAAAAAGAGTTTTATCTGTCGTTAATACTTTCTCTTGTTTTATGATCTACTCTTGATTTTCCTTTGCTCTAAAATTGTAATCGCTTACATATGTCTTTATTCGATTGGTCCTACTACTCCTTGGCGCAATTTTTTTTTTTTGTCAAGGAGTGTATTTGGGCATGGGCAAAATATGTGATTCCTCGTAACAGTAAACCAGTGCCTTAAAGGGGTTTTCTGGGATTTCACAAGTGATAGGCTATCCTCAGGATCGTAGGGGTCTCACACCGTGTTCCCCCGCTGATCAGCTGTTCTGTAGTAGCTCTGGAACTGGAAGCCACTGGATGGGACTGGGAGCTGGTAAGGCAGTGCTTTTCCCATTCACTTCAACTGGAGTAGCTGCAGAACAGCTGATTGGAATGGGTGTGGGGCATCAGATCTTCTGAGGATAGGCCATCACTTGTAAAAGCCTGGAAAACCCCTTTTAGGTGCCCTGGGTGTTAGTCTAGGAATACCTCTGGAGCTAACTATATAAAAAAAATTGGTTACATTGCAATTTTCTACAATTTTAGCCAAACTAACTCTTAATATAAAACAGTTGATTTCATATGGGTCTACACTTCAGTAGGGCCATATCCACAGAAGAGGTATTTTAGGAATGGACATCCAGCAATCAATGGAAATTATCACTATGTCAGGTTGACCTCTGTTTAACAAATGCTGGCAGGGGATCATGGCACCTGTAAGTCTCTAACTGTTGGATTGGCAATGATTTATTTAAGAGACAGGCAATATGAAGAGACAAGATGGATGCCACTTCATTTGTTGTGCAGCCGCCATGACCTGTCTGGACAATGACGAGTTTACAAACCACTATCTAGAGTCAAAACCACAGAACTGTATCATTAGAAAGTAATTAGGAGGAGTGTTTTCTGGTAATAGCAGCATAAAAGTAAAAGTCACTTAACCACAGCTATTTTCTTCTAAAGACCACAATTATGACCCTTTATAGCCGGGTCTTACATCACGAGACACACCCCATAATCATACATATCACCATGGAAACTAATTGATGATGTGATTTGTGGTTTTCTTATTACTTCAGTGCCTGGACTCTTCATTGGATCGACAGGATTTTTTTTTTTTAAGATGACAGTGACAGTGGCTGCTTGTTTAATAGTTATTACATGTTGATCTGCAGCCAACAAAGATCTGATGGAGCATTTAGCTGTGACATTCACTAGATGAACTTTCATTCTGCTGCTCAATTGTGGTTCTATTCATGTGTTTTCCATCTCACTCGGTGGTCAGCTGACCTGTCTGCAATTTATTTCCACTGGTGACATCAGTAGGACACAGCTGCACTTATAGTATGAGCAATCTTTGGGAAAGGCGTTCCTGATCTCACAGGACAGGATCCCATCCTTGGCTCTAAATGGACAGCTCAAGAGTCCGAATAGTTTTAGGGGTTGCAGAGGAAGCAGTCGCCGCTCGGCCCTGGTGCCTGAAGGGTCACAGAATAAGACAACAGTATCATAAATGGCACATCCGGGGGCCCTGTTAAGGTTTTGCACTGGGGCCCAGAAGCTTCAAGATGACATATTCTGCCTACACTGATACACAATAGCAAACAGAGATCTTCACAACAATTTGTTGTAAAAACACAGCCAGGTCGCAGTCGCATGACTTGCATTAGGGTCTATGATGCCAAAGTCATAAGTAACTTGTGGCCACAAATCCAAAAATTTGTGAGCGTCGTGCTGCATCGCAAACCCAATTGACAATTATTAGATGCAATATCGCAATGGGATGTCACAATTTTCAAGTTGAATGACACGTCACCGTGTAGCCCCAGCCTTACATGCATCGTGCAACCCAATGCATCTAATGATTGTCCATGGTGTTGCAGTATGAAACACAACATGCCACAACTGCAACGCAACAATCACAGAAAATCAACACTGTTAGGTTTCTGGTCGCATATCGCAAGTCACACAAGGCTTTCCTATTATAGCTCACAATGCTGGTTGAGTGCGACTGCATATTACTCTGCAATATTTGTTGGGCTTTTAAAGCCAAATCAGAGCTGAAAAATTATTGCACGACAGAAAGTTACAGACAAGTCCAAACACAATTTTTGTGTATCTCTCTCCTTCTATATATATATATATATATATATATACACTCACCTAAAGAATTATTAGGAACACCATACTGATACGGTGTTGGACCCACTTTTGCCTTCAGAACTGCCTTAATTGATTCAACAAGGTGCTGATGGCATTCTTTAGAAATGTTGGCCCATATTGATAGGATAGCATCTTGCAGTTGATGGAGATTTGAGGGATGCACATCCAGGGCACGAAGCTCCCGTTCCACCACATCCCAAAGATGCTCTATTGGGTTGAGATCTGGTGACTGTGGGGGCCATTTTAGTACAGTGAACTCATTGTCATGTTCAAGAAACCAATTTTAAATTATTCGAGCTATGGTGCATTATCCTGCTGAAAGTAGCCATCAGAGGATGGGTACATGGTGGTCATGAAGGGATGGACATGGTCAGAAACAATGCTCAGGTAGCCTGTGGCATTTAACCCCTTAAGGACCGGGCTCATTTTCACCTTAAGGACCAGGCCATTTTTTGCAAATCTGACCAGTGTCACTTTAAGTGCTGATAACTTTAAAACGCTTTGACTTATCCAGGCCATTCTGAGATTGTTTTTTCGTCACATATTGTACTTCATGACACTGGTAAAATAAAGTCAAAAAAATTAATTTTTTTGCATAATAAAATACCTAATTTACCAAAAATTTTGAAAAATTAGCAAATTTCAAAGTTTCAGTTTCTCTACTTCTGTAATACATAGTAATACCCCCAAAAATTGTGATGACTTAACATTCCCCATATGTCTACTTCATGTTTGAATTATTTTGGAAATGATATTTTATTTTTTGGGGATGTTACAAGGCTTAGAAGTTTAGAAGCAAATCTTGAAATTTTTCAGAAATTTACAAAAACCCAATTTTTAGGGACCACTACAGCTCTGAAGTCACTTTGCGAGGCTTACATAATAGAAACCGCCCAAAAATGACCCCATTCTATAAACTACACCCCTCAAGGTATTCAAAACTGATTTTACAAACTCCGTTAACCCTTTAGGTGTTGCACAAGAGTTATTGGCAAATTGGGATGAAATTTGAGAATTTCATTTTTTTGCCTAATTTTCCATTTTAACCCATTTTTTCCACTAACAAAGCAAGGGTTAACAGCCAAACAAGACTGTATCTTTATTGCCCTGACTCTGCTGTTTACAGAAACACCCAATATGTGTCCGTAAACTACTGTACGGCCACACAGCGGGGCGTAGAGTGAAAGGTGCGCCGTATGGTTTTTGGAAGCCAGATTTTGCTGGACAGTTTTTTTGACACCATGTCCCATTTGAAGCCCCCTGATGCACCCCTAGAGTAGAAACTCCATAAAGTGACCCCATCTAAGAAACTATACCCCTCAAGGTATTCAAAACTGATTTTACAAACTTCGTTAACCCTTTAGGTGTTGCACAAGAGTTATTGGCAAATTGGGATGAAATTTGAGAATTTCATTTTTTTGCCTAATTTTCCATTTTAACCCATTTTTTCCACTAACAAAGCAAGGGTTAACAGCCAAACAAGACTGTATCTTTATTGCCCTGACTCTGCTGTTTACAGAAACACCCCAAATGTGGCCGTAAACTACTGTACGGCCACACAGCGGGGCGTAGAGTGAAAGGTGCGCCGTATGGTTTTTGGAAGCCAGATTTTGCTGGACAGTTTTTTTGACACCATGTCCCATTTGAAGCCCCCCTGATGCACCCCTAGAGTAGAAACTCCAAAAAAGTGACCCCATCTAAGAAACTACACCCCTCAAGGTATTCAAAACTGATTTTACAAACTTTGTCAACCCTTTAGGTGTTGCACAAGATTTAATGGAAAATAGAGATACAATTTCAAAATTTCACTTTTTTGGCAGATTTTCCATTTTAATATTTTTTTTCCAGTTACAAAGCAAGGGTTAACAGCCAAACAAAACTCATTATTTATGGCCCTGATTCTGTAGTTTACAGAAACACCCCATATGTGGTCGTAAATTGCTGTACGGGCACACAGTAGGGCGCAGAAGGAAAGGAATGCCATACGGTTTTTGGAAGGCAGATTTTGCTGGACAGTTTTTTTGACACCATGTCCCATTTGAAGCCCCCCTGATGCACCCCTAGAGTAGAAACTCCAAAAAAGTGACCCCATCTAAGAAACTACACCCCTCAAGGTATTCAAAACTGATTTTACAAACTTTGTCAACCCTTTAGGTGTTGCACAAGATTTAATGGAAAATAGAGATACAATTTCAAAATTTCACTTTTTTGGCAGATTTTCCATTTTAATATTTTTTTTCCAGTTACAAAGCAAGGGTTAACAGCCAAACAAAACTCATTATTTATGGCCCTGATTCTGTAGTTTACAGAAACACCCCATATGTGGTCGTAAACTGCTGTACGGGCACACGGCAGGGCACAGAAGGAAAGGAATGCCATACGGTTTTTGGAAGGCAGATTTTGCTGGACAGTTTTTTTGACACCATGTCCCATTTGAAGCCCCCCTGATGCACCCCTAGAGTAGAAACTCCAAAAAAGTGACCCCATTTTAGAAAGTACGGAATAGGGTGGCAGTATTGTTGGTACTAGTTTAGGGTACATATGATTTTTGGTTGCTCTATATTACACTTTTTGTGCGGCAAGGTAACAAGAAATAGCTTTTTTGGCACGTTTTTTTTTTTGTTATTTACAACATTCATCTGACAGGTTAGATCATGTGGTAATTTTATAGAGCAGGTTGTCACGGACGCGGCGATACCTAATATGTATACAATTTTTTTTATTTATGTAAGTTTTATACAATAACTTCATTTTTAAAACCAAAAAATTGTTTAGTGTCTCCATAGTCTAAGAGCCATAGTTTTTACAGTTTTTGGGCGATTATCTTGAGTAGGGTCTAATTTTTTGCGGGATGAGATGACGGTTTGATTGGCACTATTTTGGGGTGCATATGACTTTTTGATCGCTTGCTATTACACTTTTTGTGACGTAAGATGGCAAAAAATAGCTTTTTTTACACTTTTTTTTTCTTTTTTTTTTACGGTGCTCACCTGAGGGGTTAGGTCATGTGATAATTTTATAGAGCCGGTCGATACGGACGCGGCGATACCTAATATGTATACTTTATTTTTATTTATAAAAGTTTTACACAATTATTTTATTTTTGAAACAAAAAAAATCATGTTTTAGTGTTTCCATAGTCTAAGAGCCATAGTTTTTTCAGTTTTTGGGCGATTATCTTGAGTAGGGTCTCATTTTTTGCGGGATGAGATGACGGTTTTATTGGTACTATTTTGGCGTACATGCGACTTTTTTGATCACTTTTATTACCTTTTTTGGGAAGTAAGGTGGGCAAAATTTCAATTTTCTCATAGTTTTTATTTTTTTATTTTTATGGCGTTCACCGTGCGGGGAAAGTAACATGACCGTTTTATAGATCAGGTCGTTACGGACGCGGCGATACCTAATATGTGTAGTGTATTTTTTTATTTTTATTTTTATTCAGTGATAAATGTTTTTTTATTTTATCTTAACTTTTTTCACTTTTTTAAAAAAAAATTGGACCCAGACCCACTTGGTTCTTGAAGATCCAGTGGGTCTGATGTCTGTAAAATACAGTACAGAAACTATATAGGTTTCTGCACTGTATTTTACTTACACTGAACAGATCTATGCTTTCAGCACAGATCTGTTCAGCACCATGGACAGCAGGACGCCTGAGCAGGCGTCCTGTTGCCATGGGAACCTTCCCCGTCTGTCACAACTTCGCAGACGGGGAAGGGTGAGGACGGGGCTTCGGGGGGCTCTCTGGGGGCTCTCTCCCTCTCCCATCGGGGGGCTGCAAAGGCACAGCAGCCCCCCGATCGGAGAGGGAGGGAGCTCCTTGCGCTGTTAACCTTTTCCATACAGCGGTCCGTACGGACCGCTGCATGGAAAGGGTTAAACGGCTGACATCGCATCACCGATGTCAGCCGTTTATACCAGGGTGCCAGCAATGTGCTGGCACCCTGGTATAACCCACTAGACGCCAACGATTATGCAATGGGAGGCGGGCGGGGGATCGCGATCCCGCCTGCCGCACCGCCCGCCTCCCGCAACGCCCCCACTGCCTGCGACACCCCCCCTGCACCACCCGCCGCCATCAAATCATGCAGGGGTGCAGGGGGGGGTGCGCAATATTGATTTTAGGCACTCTGAAGTTTCTGATCCCCGCGGTCAGGGACCGCGGGGATCAGAAACTGCAAAAAGCGCAGCAAACCGCAGGTCTGAATTGACCTGCGGTTTGCTGCGATCGCCGACACGGGGGGGTCAAATGACCCCCCCCTGCATTGTTACGGGATGCCGGCTGAATGATTTCAGCCGGCGTCCCGTTCCGATTAACCCCCGCGGCGCCGGAATGCAGATTTTAAGTCAGGACGTACCGGTACGTCCTCGGTCCTTAAGGACTCGGGAAATAGGGCGTACCGGTACGTCCTCGGTCCTTAAGGGGTTAAACGATGGCCAATTGGCACTAAGGGGCCTAAAGTGTGCCCAGAAAACATCCCCCACACCATTACAACACCACCGCCAGCCTGCACAGTGGTAACAAGGCATGATGGATACATGTTCTCATTCTGTTTACGCCAAATTCAGACTCTACCATTTGAATGTCTCAACAGAAATCGAGACTCATCAGACTAGGCAACATTTTTCCAGTCTTCAACAGTCCATTTTTGGTGAGCTCGTGCAAATTGTAGCATGTTTTTCCTATTTGTAGTGGAGATGAGTGGTACCCGGTGGGGTCTTCTTCTGTTGTAGTCTATCCGCCTCAAGGTTGTCCGTCTTGTGGCTTCACAAATGCTTTGCTGCATACCTCGGCTGTAACGAGTGGTTATTTCAGTCAATGTTGCTCTTCTATCAGCTTGAATCAGTCGGCCCATTCTCCTCTGACCTCTAGCATCAACAAGGCATTTTCGCCCACAGGACTGCCGCATACTGGATGTTTTTCCCTTTTCACACCATTCTTTGTAAACCCTAGAAATGGTTGTGCGTGAAAATCCCAGTAACTGAGCAGATTGTGAAATACTAAGACTGGCCTGTCTGGCACCAACAACCATGCCACGCTCAAAATAGCTTAAATCACCTTTCTTTCCCTTTCTGACATTCAGTTTGGAGTTCAGGAGATTGTATTGACCAGGACCACAACCCTACATGCATTGAAGCAACTGCCATGTGATTGGATGACTAGATAATCGCATTAATGAGAAATAGAACAGGTGTTCCTAATAATTCTTTAGGTGAGTGTATATATATATATATATATATATATATATTGTAAGAAGGTACCTGGAATCATCGTGGATGAAAGGTATGTGTCACCGAGGTTCCTGGCCTCGGTGAAGTAAGAGCCAGTATTTTATGTGTGAGCAGCAGCTATTGCTAATTGAAGAATAGAAGTGAGGCGGCTCTCTGTTGGCAAGAGGATGGATTAGGTGCTCAATCCAAACAAAGCGTACCCAACGCTTGTGGTAAGGAGATATGTGTAAAAGTAGAGGGATGGCACTCAAACAACTGAGGTGTATGGAAAAATATTCATTTAATGAGGAATAGCTGATGTTAAAATATATCAGATATAATGGCTGTGTATGCACATGATTAAATAAATCAATACATGATGGTAATAGAGATAATAAAAGAAAATAAAATAAAATAAAATAAAAAGACACCAAGTAAGGTGGTTCGATGTCAATTCAATAGAAATCGGTTGAATGTCAATTCAATAAAAAATTCAATAAAAAATTCAATAAAAATCCTGCTGGAAAAAAGAGAGAGGAATCCTGTTGGAAAAAAGAGGGAGACACTCCGCTGAAAAAAAGGTCACTTCCAGTATTATAATGACCAATAATATCCTAGTACAATGTCAATAGTGTATAATCCTGTTGGAAAAAAATTGTATAATCCTGTTGGAAAAAAGAAGAGGTGCTCCTGGTATGGAGGGAGAGGAGATAGTCTCGTAAATCTGTTTTATCAACCTGTTTTGGGAGAGAGGTATGTACCTTCCTAAACAGGTCTAATTCATATAGCCCAAGATTTTTTAGGGTTTAGAGATTAATCCGGTTTCGGTCCAGTATTGATGGGCTGTGGAATAAAGACTGCTTTGTAAGCAGGTACGTTACCCTCCTTGTGGTTGTTGGTGCGCTGATCAGCGGCTCCTGTCCGGGCGGCGATATCCACGTGTGCCGTTCCCGCTCTCTGGTGTCTCCGGCCGTTAGTTGTTATTAGGTGTCGTCACTTCCGGTGACGTCACCAGCGTTCCTCGGATCTCCCGCTCAGTGCTGATGGAGCTTGCCACGTGGAGGCTAGTGGCGGGAAGCGGAGGCGCTGTAGTTTTTGGGTAGCTCCGGAGCTGATCTGTAGTAGGTCGGATCCTTCTTGTTTCGTTGCTAGCTAGATGACATAGACTTACTCAATGCCCATACGCGTTTCAGAGCTCACTGCTCCTTCATCAGTGGGAATGAGTAGCCTCTTGTTTTTTGGGAATATATATGCATCTGATTGGGTCCAATTAGTGGATATGGGAGTGGTTAAGGTTTTTTCAAATATGGGAGTGGTTGAGGTTTTTTCCAGATATGGGAGTGGTCAAAAGTTTGTTTCAAAAAAAGAGGGTGTTTTTTCTCTTTCTTCTTCTTTTCTTTGGATAAATTCTATATTCTCAAAATAGAATGGATAATCCAATAACAGGTGGTCAATTGTTCGGGTGCAAAAGATATGTAAGAACAGGATATGGAGATAAAATAGGATTAAAATTATATAGTGGACCAATATAAGGTATATTTGTATATACCAATATTTGAAGGATCAGATCATTAGATTGTGAATATGATATAGAAGTGGATGACCTTCATTATATTCTAATGTGTGGATCGATACCATGAATCATTTTATATCCGGTCATAACGCAGAAGAGTAGTTACAGTCTGGAATGTACAGTCTAGGAGTAGTGTTAGGTTATTATACCTTCTCCTCGTATTTGGAGGGAGATGGTGTTCATAGGGACGTAATATTTGCGTGACGGGAAGTGTTTGCATGATGAGAAATATTTATGAGAGGTATTTATGGGGAGGGGGCCCACCCGGGAGGAGGGGTCGGAGTGCTGGTAGACAGCCGGACTACGACCTCAATTCCCGAGGGGGCACCCCGCCAGGTCTAGAGTCACCGTTCTTTTATAGAAAGCCAAAGATTTCCATTTCTGCATTGAGACCCTTGGGGATCATTGTGTTGAATTCAAATATTTTTCTGGATTCAGACCTTGACATAGCGGCTATGTGATTCCCGCCTCTCCATTGACGTGTGATTTTTTCTATGGCTACATAGATAAGTGTTGATGGGTCACAATTGTGGTGTTCTTTATAGTGCTTGGAGACAGAATGTAGCTCGTAGCCTTTTTTAATATTCGAGATGTGTTCAGATATTCTCGTTTTGAGTAGTCTTTTTGTGCGCCCTACGTATTGTTTGTTGCAGGGGCATTGTAGAACATAGATGACATTATTGGAGTGGCAGGAGAGATGCTCTTGGATCTCATGTTTAAATGTGGTGATAGTTGAATGAACTGTTGTTGTTTTTTTGGGAAAATTTGTGATTTTGCAATTATTACATTTCCCGCACCTGAAGAAGCCCTGTAATGAGAGCCAGCTTTGATTCGGTTTGGTCGTGTTTCTTCTGATTGTTGGTGCTAAACGTAGGCCTAGATTGGGGGCTCTGGTATATGTAATCGGTGGTTTATCTGGTAATAGTTGACCTATAATTTTGTCACTTAGGATGTGATGCCAGTGTTTGTAGATACTTTTCTCTAGTTTTTTGTAGTGAGCATTATATGGTAGAATTAATCGGGGTGTTTGTTCTTTTTTGGTCGTGATTGTGGTTGTTTCATTATTAGTGTCAAAAAACTTTGTTCTGTCCATTGATCTTACTTTGTCTAAAGATCTGTCTATTATTGTCATCGGGTAATCTTTTGCTAAAAATTGTTTCTTCAAATTGGCCGCCTCTGTTTCAAATTGGCTTTCTAGTGTGCAATTTCTTTTTAGGCGTCTGAATTGGCTGGTCGGGATGTTTTTTTCCAACAGGATTATACAATTTTTTTCCAACAGGATTATACACTATTGACATTGTACTAGGATATTATTGGTCATTATAATACTGGAAGTGACCTTTTTTTCAGCGGAGTGTCTCCCTCTTTTTTCCAACAGGATTCCTCTCTCTTTTTTCCAGCAGGATTTTTATTGAATTTTTTATTGAATTTTTTATTGAATTGACATTCAACCGATTTCTATTGAATTGACATCGAACCACCTTACTTGGTGTCTTTTTATTTTATTTTATTTTATTTTATTTTATTATCTCTATTACCATCATGTATTGATTTATTTAATCATGTGCATACACAGCCATTATATCTGATATATTTTAACATCAGCTATTCCTCATTAAATGAATATTTTTCCATACACCTCAGTTGTTTGAGTGCCATCCCTCTACTTTTACACATATTGCTAATTGACACCTTGAGATGTAGCATGGATGTCATAGCTGTTCCGGGACGGCTCTTACTGGGAGTAGTAAAAGTGCTGGGTGGGTGACTACTGCCCATGTTCCAGGACGGGTTTTACCAGGCAAAAAAAAAAAACAGCCAGCACTTCCAGGTGTGGTGGATTTCCCTCCCTCTGACAGTGGAGCTCAGGAGTCTGTGTGCTGTGATTGAGGGCTGTGCTGTGATTTGATGTTTGAGCCGGGCTGGAGGACTCAGGCCCCTCTAAAGGCAAACAGGCCGCCTATAAACTTGATGAGGCTGAACTGCTAATGGTGTGAATTAACACGCAGGAGAAAAGGTGAATTTTATTGTTTATGAACTTTCCTTGTGTGTGAACAAACACCAAGCCACCTGCGTTTTGTGATACACCTTATCTGCATTTTGTTTTACACCAATGTGTGAATAAACACCGCTGTCTGATTCAAGAACTGTGTACTTTGCCTCTATACTGCATCCGCTAGTCCTAACTACCAGAGCGAATCCCCACAATTGGTGGAGGATGCAGGCAAGCGCAGTGAGGCTGGCGTGAACGCCGATATATTTTTGGGTTTGCATTTTTGGGCACAGTTGTATGTCGTACATCAAACCAGCTGTATTTCAACCCGTGCCCCACAACAAAATGGAGGCTGTTGTGAAGGCCCTCATGGAGGCTAATTTGCAGCAGCGAGAGACCATCCTGCACCAACGGGAGGCTAATAAGCAGCAGCAAGAGACCAACCAGTTGCTGCTACAACACGTGATGGCTTTGCAGACAGCAGGAGCAACCCCAAGCGTCCACGATGCCCAGAAAGCAGTCCGTGCAGCGATCCCTAAGATGACACCCGCAGACAACATCGAAACCTACCTGGCGATGTACGAGAAAGTGGCCACCAGGGAAAAGCTGCCCCGAGACCAGTGGGCTGAGGTCGTCGCTCCTTTCCTGGCATCAGAGTCCCAGCGGGTGTATTTCGACTTGCCGGATGATCAAGCGGCCGACTACCCGAAGGTAAAGGGTGAGATTTTGGCAAGACTGGGCGTGAATGTGTTGGTCTGGGCCCAGCGGGTACATCAGTGGGGGTTTAAGCCGGCTAAGCCCGCGAGACCCCAGTATTATGACTTACTCCACCTTTTGCAAAAGTGGCTACAGCCTGATGTGCTGAGTCCCACGGCTAGGCTGGATAGACTATTGACTGACATATTCTGGAGGGTGCTGCCACCCCCTCTCCAGGACTGGATCGGTCAGGTATCTCCTGGAAATGGTGGACCTGGTGGAACGCTATGAGGCCACCAAAAATCTCAAGGGGGGTTCTTTTGGGAGGAGGGCAGGCAAACTCCAGAACTCCCCATCCCAGGCTCACCGGTATGAGCCAATGAAACCCCCCTGGGAGGTTCCCCCTATGGGCCAGACCTAGTTAATCTGCTGGCAGTGTCAGGAACCTGGCCACACCAGGGCGGAGTGTCCTCATCGGGTTGAGCCCATGGAAACTTACTGTGGTTACCGACAATGGCTATATACTAGGAAACTGTGTGCCACAGGTACCCTGGAGGGTCTAGACCACTTGTGCCAGGTGGAACTGGGAGACACTCAATCGGAGGCGCTGCTGGATTCAGGGAGCTTGTGACCCTGTTAAGGGCTACCCTGGTAAGGGCCGCTAAGTATACTGGCCAGAAAGTTGGGGTGATGTGCATTCATGGAGACTTGAAAGACTACCCCACTGCCTCTAACCACGGCGGCCGGCAGGTGGACCCACAGAGTGGCAGTCGCCACACATCTTCACTATGAACTCCTAATAGGGAGAGACTTTCCAGGTTTCCCTGCCCTATGGCCGGTTGTGAGAGTTAAGGATACCCCTGAGACAGGAATAAGCCCGGGAGATTGGCTTTGTTCAGGGGGACAGCCAGAACCCTGAGAAACTGAGGCCAAAGGGCCAGCAGTAGGGGTGACCGCCAGATCGGTGGAAGAGAGGGAGACAACCCCGCGTAGGGTAATGGTGGGAGACATGGAGGAGTTGCCACCAGGTCCTGGGTTGGCAGACCTCAACGTCTCCAGGGAGAATTTCGGTACAGCCCAAGCCGAGACCTAACCCTATCCCAGGCCTGGGAGAATGTGGTAATACTTGATGGTGTACCCCAACAACCTGGGGCCGAGTCGATGTTTCCCCTATTTATGTGGTCCACCAGAATATGCTATATCGGGTAAACCAGCTGCGGGGTGAACCTGTTGAACAGTTGGTGGTGCCCGGGGCCTATCGAAAACTCGTGTTAGAGTTAGCCCACCAACATGTTCTCGGGGGTCATCTGGGACTGCAGAAGACACAGGACCGGATACTACAACGGTTTTACTGGCCCAGTGTCTTTAGAGAGGTGGATGACTTTTGTAAGTCTTGCCCGACCTGCCAAACCACTAGCCCCCAGCACCTGTTCCGCAGTCCCTTAGTGCCCCTCCCGATTATCGAGGTGCATTGAGAATCGCTATAGATCTTGTAGGCCCAGTACCGAAGTCCGCTAGGGGGCACCAACACATCTTGGTCGTCCTGGACTACGCCACTTGGTACCCAGAGGCAGGTGCCACTGCGACATACATCGGCCAAACTCATAGCAAAAGAGTTAATGGAGATGTTTTCCTAAGTGGGGATACCCAAAGAGGTTCTGACTGACCAGGGGACTCCTTTTATGTCCAAGGTCATGCGGGAGCTCTGTAAGTTGCTGAATATCAAACAGATACGGACATCCGTCTATCACCCGCAAACTGACGGCCTAGTAGAAAGGTTTAATCAAATGTTAAAAACGATGTTAAAATGAGTAGTAGCTAAGGATTGATAAGGACTGGGATCTCCTTCTGCCCTATCTTATGTTCGCAGTGCGAGAAGTGCCCCAGGCATCTACTGGGTTCTCGCCCTTTGAACTACTAATGGCAGACATCCACGTGGTCAGTTGGATATAGCCAAAGAGGCATGGAAGCAACAACCCACACCATATAAAAGTGTTGTTAAATACGTCACCCAGATGCAGGAATGTATGGAAACCGTGTTGCCGCTGGTAAAGGAACATATGGAGGCAGCTCAGCGAGCTCAAAGTCGGGTGTATAATCGGCAGGCTCGGGTCCGGATCTTTAACCCGGGAGATCGGGTTTTGGTTCTGGTACCGACAGTGGACAGTAAGTTACTGGCTAGGTGGCAGGGACCCTACGAGGTACTCGAAAAGGTTGGAGAAGTAAACTACAAGGTACACCAGCCAGGGCGGCGAAAGCCGGAGCAGGTGTACCATGTGAATTTACTCAAACCGTGGAAGGATAGGGAGACCAGTACTGACGATAGCCCGCGGCCGAGTTTTCTAGGAGAGCGGTTACGGCCCCTAAGTCTGAAATAAGGGAAGCGGTTGCCACAGTGAAGATTGCTGACAGCCTCTCCTCTAAACAGACTCAGGAGGTCAGGATGTTCATCAGCAGGAACACAGATGTGTTCTCGGACTTCCCTGGATGCACTTCCATAATCCAGCATGACATTGTCACTGAGCCTCAGGCCAAAATCCATACCGGGTACCCGAGGCTCGGACACAGGCCATCTCTAAAGAAGTACAACTAATGCTGCAACTAGACGCCATTGAGGAGTCTAGAAGTGAGTGGGCCAGCCCTATAGTACTGATACCCATACCGGATGGGACGTTGCGGTTTTGTAACGATTCTTGAAAATCAAGCGAGGTATCTAAGTTTGACACGTATCCCATGCCCAGGGTAGACGAGCTGATTGAGAGGTTAGGACAATCCCGGTATTTTTCTGTTTTGGACCTCACCAAAGGGTACTGGCAGGTACCCTTAAAGGAGGCTGCCAAAGAGAAAATGTCCTTCATCACACCGGAGGAGCTGTACCAGTGTAAGGTGTTACCCTGTGGCCTGCATGGCGCCACCACTACTTTACAAAGGCTAATAGACATTGTGCTGCGACCACATCGTCGGTACGCTTCGGCTTACCTGGACGATATTGTCATCCACAGTACCGACTGGGAAAGTCACCTGCCCAAAGTGCAGGATGTAGTAGACTCCCTTCGAAAAGCTGGACTAACCACTAACCCAAAAAAATGCGCAATAGGGTTAGAGGAGACAAAATACCTGGGGTATGTCATTGGGCGCGGAGTGATCAAACCCCAAGTAAACAAAATAGAGGCGATAATAAATTGGCCCCGACCTGTCACCACTAAACAAGTAAAGTCATTCCTAGGAATGACAGGCTATTACATGAGATTTGTTCCCCACTTTGCCACTATAGCCGCGCCCTTGACAGAGCTCTTGAAGGGACGAAAATCAGTGATGGTTCGCTAGGATAAGCGGGCGGAAGAGGCTTTTTCCACTTTGAAGTCGGCCCTGTGCGGGTCACCGGTTTTGGTGACGCCCGACTTCAATAGGGAGTTCGTGGTACAGACAGATGCCTCCGAAGTAGGCCTCGGTGCTGTACTCTCTCAGGAAGTCAACGGGTAGGAGCATTCCGTTGTCTTTTTAAGCAGCAAGCTCACCCCAGCCGAAACCAGCTATAGTATAGAGGAGAGAGAGTGCCTGGCTATCAAGTGGGAACTCGAGTCTCTCCGCTACTATTTGTTGGGGAGAAAGTTCCGCCTGGTGACTGACCACTCCCCTCTCAAGTGGATGAGCCAGGCCAAAGAGAGAAATGCCAGAGTCACCAGGTGGTTCCTGTCCTTACAGAACTTTAAGTTCTCTGCGGAACACAGGGCAGGCCGGTTGCAGGGAAACACGGATGCCCTATCCCAGGTATACTGTATGGCAGGTGTTCAACCCCTCAGGGTGGAACAAAGGAGGGGGTATTTAAGAAGGTACCTGGAATCATCGTAGATGGAAGGTATGTGTCACCAAGGTTCCTGGCCTCGGTAAAGTAAGAGCCGGTATTTTATGTGTCAGCAGCAGCTATTGCTAATTGACACCTTGAGATTTAGCATGGCTATCATAGCTGATCCGGGATGGCTCTTACTGGGAGTAGTAAAAGTGCTGGGTGGGTGACTACTCCCCATGTTCCAGGCCATATTTTTCCAGGCATAAAAACCAGCCAGCACTGCCAGGTGTGGTGGATTTACCTCCCTCTGACAGTGGAGCTCAGGAGTCTGTGTGCTGTGAACTGAGGGCTGTGCTGGGATTTGAGGTTTGAGCCGGGCTGGAGGACTCAAGCCCCTCTAAAGGCGAACGGGCCGCCTATGGACTTGATAAGGCTAAACTGCTAACAGGGTGTGAATTAACACCCAGGAGGAAAGGTGACTTTTATTGTTTATGGACTTTCCTTGTGTGTGAACAAACACCAAGGCACCTGTGATTAGTGATACACCTTAGGTTACTTTCACACTCGCGTTTCGTGTGGATCCGTCATGGACAGATCCGTTCAGATAATACAACCGTCTGCATCCGTTCAGTACGGATTAGTTTGTATTATCTTTAACAGAGCCAAGACAAATCCGCGGAATGGAGACTGAACTGATGCATTCTGAGTGGATCCTTTTTCATTCACAATGCATTACAATGCAAACTGATCCGTTTTGGACTGCTTGTGAGAGCCCTGAACGGATCTCACAAACATAAAGCCAAAATGCGAGTGTGAAAGTAGACTTATCTGCATTTGTTATATACTAATGTGTGAATAAACACCGCTGTTTGATTCAAGAACTGTGTACTTTGCCTCTATACTGCATCCGCTAGTCCTAACTACCAGAGCGAATCCCCACAATATATATATGTATATTTATATATATATATATATATATATATATACAGTACAGACCAAAAGTTTGGACACAACTTCTCATTCAAAGAGTTTTCTTTATTTTCCTGACTATGAAAATTGTAGATTCACACTAAAGGCATCAAAACTATGAATTAACACATGTGTAATTATATACATAAAAAAGTGTGAAACAACCGAAAATATGTCATATTCTAGGTTCTTCAAAGTAGCCACCTTCTGCTTTGATTGGCATTCTCTTGATGAGCTTCAAGAGGTAGTCACCTGAAATGGTCTTCCAACAGTCTTGAAGGAGTTCCCAGAGATGCTTAGCACTTGTTGGCCCTTTTGCCTTCACTCTGCGGTCCAGCTCACCCCAAACCATCTCGACTGGGTTCAGGTCCGTTGACTGTGGAGGCCAGGTCATCTGGCGCAGCACCCCATCACTCTCCTTCATGGTCAAATAGCCCTTACACAGCCTGGAGGTGTGTTTGGGGTCATTGTCCTGTTGAAAAATAAATGATGGTCCAACTAAACGTCAACCAGATGGAATAGCATGCCGCTGCAAGATGCTGAGGTAGCCATGGCTGGTTCAGTATGCCTTCAATTTTGAATAAATCCCCAACAGTGTCACCAGCAAAGCACCCCCACACCATCACACCTCCTCCTCCATGTTTCACGGTGGGAACCAGGCATGTAGAGTCCATCCGTTCACCTTTTCTGCATCGCACAAAGACACAGTGGTTGGAACCAAAGATCTCAAATTTGGACTCATCAGACCAAAGCACAGATTTCCACTGGTCTAATGTCCATTCCTTGTGTTCTTTAGCCCAAACAAGTCTCTTCTGCTTGTTGCCTGTCCTTAGCAGTGGTTTCCTAGCAGATATTCTACCATGAAGGCCTGATTCACACAGTCTCCTCTTAACAGTTGTTCTAGAGATGTGTCTGCTGCTAGAACTCTGTGTGGCATTGACCTGGTCTCTAATCTGAGCTGCTGTTAACCTGCGATTTCTGAGGCTGGTGACTCGGATGAACTTATCCTCCGCAGCAGAGGTGACTCTTGGTCTTCCTTTCCTGGGGCGGTCCGCATGTGAGCCAGTTTCTTTGTAGCGCTTGATGGTTTTTGTGACTGCACTTGGGGACACTTTCAAAGTTTTCCCAATTTTTCGGACTGACTGACCTTCATTTCTTAAAGTTTTTCTTTACTTAGCTGCTTTTTTCTTGCCACAATACAAATTCTAACAGTCTATTCAGTAGGACTATCAGCTGTGTATCCATCTGACTTCTCCACAACGCAACTGATGGTCCCAACCCCATTTATAAGGCAAGAAATCCCACTTATTAAACCTGACAGGGCACACCTGTGAAGTGAAAACCATTTCAGGTGACTACCTCTTGAAGCTCAGCAAGAGAATGCCAAGAGTGGGCAAAGCAGTAATCAAAGCAAAAGGTGGCTACTTTGAAGAACCTAGAATATGACATATTTTCAGTTGTTTCACACTTTTTTGTTATGTATATATTTCCACATGTGTTAATTCATAGTTTTGATGCCTTCAGTGTGAATCTACAATTTTCATAGTCATGAAAATAAAGAAAACTCTTTGAATGAGAAGGTGTGTCCAAACTTTTGGTCTGTACTGTATATATATATACATACAGTGGATATAAAAAGTCTACACACCCCTGTAAAAATGTCAGGTTTCTGTGATGTAAAAAAATGAGACAAAGATAAATAATTTCAGAACTTTTTCCACCTTTAATGTAACTCAATTGAAAAACAAACGGAAATCTTTTAGGTAGAGGGAAGAAAAAATATAAAACTAAAATAACATGGTTGCATAAGTGTGCACACCCTTAAACTAATACTTTATTGAAGCACCTTTTGATGTTATTACAGCACTCAGTCTTTTTGGGTAGGAGTCTATCAGCATGGCACATTTTGACTTGGCAAGATTTGCCCACTCTTCTTTGCAAAAACACTCCAAATCTGTCAGATTGCGAGGGCATCTCCTGTGCACAGCCCTCTTCAGATCACCCCACAGATTTTCAATCGGATTCAGGTCTGGGCTCTGGCTGGGCCATTCCAAAACTTCAATCTTCTTTTGGTAAAGCCATTCCTTTGTTGATTTGGATGTATGCTTTGGGTCGTTTTCATGCTGAAAGATGAAGTTCCTCTTCATGTTCAGCTTTCTAGCAGAAGCCTGAAGGTTTTGTGCCAATATTGATTGGTATTTGGAACTGTTCATAATTCCCTCTAGCTGAACTAAGGCCCCAGTTCCAGCTGAATAGTGTTGAGCGCGAATATTCGAATATCGAATTTTTTTCACGAATATCGGCACTTCGCTAATTCGTGAATATTTCGAATATGGTGATATAAATTCGATATTTCGAATATTCTTTTTTTTATTGCTATATTTTTTTCTTTCCCACTTCCCTAAAGTTGTTCTTACCTGTCCTTTGGATTCCTGGCTTCCTGGCTGCTCCAGTCAGTGCCCGTTGCCGCTTCTGCCGACTTCCGTGCTCATGGAGCGTCCCCATCACCATGGGAACATCTCCATATACTAGAATGTACTGTCGGATTTGAGAATTACGTTGAAATCGCAATTCGATTATTTCAAGTTATTATAATCGAATTTCGATTTTAACTTAAAGGCTACTCTCCTATTGAAATAGCAATGCGATTAATTCAAGTTATAATAATCGAATTTCGATTTTAACTTAGCACTGCTATATTCCATATTCGTTAATTCTAGCCTAATATGGAATATAGCAGTGCTAAGTTAAAATCGAAATTTGATTATTATAACTTGAATTGATCGAATTGCGATTTCAACTTGGACCTGGTTTACTATGGTTGGCTTGGTAGAATTAGCGAATATGACGAATGTATTCGTCATATTCCACAAAACGAATATAACGAATGTATTCGTCATATTCCACAAAATGAAGATAACGAAGTATTCTGCATCTTCGTTTTAGCTACCTATTCATCAACTTCGCTAATTCTAGCAATCAAATATATACCCTAAAACGGTATATAATATTCAAGGTGCACATAGGGTCATTCAGAATAACTTCACACACACGCTACTGTGCATTTCCAAGTCTAATTCTGTCACTAAATCCATACCGGTCACCCAGCGCCTAAATACTAGGCCTCAAATTTATATCCCGCTAAATCTCTCGTTACCGCTGTACTGTTGTGGCTGGGAAAGTTATTTAGTGTCCGTCAAAGCACATTTTTTGTTCTGGGTTGAAGTACAATTCCCAATTTAGCAATTTCATAATTTAGTGGTTCCTGCTATATCAGAGCTATTTGAAATCTATCCCTAAAAGGGTATATAATATTCAAGGTGCACATAGGGTCATTCAGAATAACTTCACACACACGCTACTGTGCATTTCCAAGTCTAATTCTGTCACTAAATCCATACCGGTCACCCAGTGCCTAAATACTAGGCCTCAAATTTATATCCCGCTAAATCTCTCGTTACCGCTGTACTGTTGTGGCTGGGAAAGTTATTTAGTGTCCGTCAAAGCACATTTTTTGTTCTGGGTTGAAGTACAATTCCCAATTTAGCAATTTCATAATTTAGTGGTTCCTGCTATATCAGAGCTATTTGAAATCTATCCCTAAAAGGGTATATAATATTCAAGGTGCACATAGGGTCATTCAGAATAACTTCACACACACGCTACTGTGCATTTCCAAGTCTAATTCTGTCGCTAAATCCATACCGGTCACCCAGCGCCTAAATACTAGGCCTCAAATTTATATCCCGCTAAATCTCTCGTTACCGCTGTACTGTTGTGGCTGGGAAAGTTATTTAGTGTCCGTCAAAGCACATTTTTTGTTCTGGGTTGAAGTACAATTCCCAATTTAGCAATTTCATAATTTAGTGGTTCCTGCTATATCAGAGCTATTTGAAATCTATCCCTAAAAGGGTATATAATATTCAAGGTGCACATAGGGTCATTCAGAATAACTTCACACACACGCTACTGTGCATTTCCAAGTCTAATTCTGTCACTAAATCCATACCGGTCACCCAGCGCCTAAATACTAGGCCTCAAATTTATATCCCGCTAAATCTCTCGTTACCGCTGTCCTGTTGTGGCTGGGAAAGTTATTTAGTGTCCGTCAAAGCACATTTTTTGTTCTGGGTTGAAGTACAATTCCCAATTTAGCAATTTCATAATTTAGTGGTTCCTGCTATATCAGAGCTATTTGAAATCTATCCCTAAAAGGGTATATAATATTCAAGGTGCACATAGGGTCATTCAGAATAACTTCACACACACGCTACTGTGCATTTCCAAGTCTAATTCTGTCGCTAAATCCATACCGGTCACCCAGCACCTAAATACTAGGCCTCAAATTTATATCCCGCTAAATCTCTCGTTACCGCTGTACTGTTGTGGCTGGGAAAGTTATTTAGTGTCCGTCAAAGCACATTTTTTGTTCTGGGTTGAAGTACAATTCCCAATTTAGCAATTTCATAATTTAGTGGTTCCTGCTATATCAGAGCTATTTGAAATCTATCCCTAAAAGGGTATATAATATTCAAGGTGCACATAGGGTCATTCAGAATAACTTCACACACACGCTACTGTGCATTTCCAAGTCTAATTCTGTCGCTAAATCCATACCGGTCACCCAGCGCCTAAATACTAGGCCTCAAATTTATATCCCGCTGAATTTGAATACAATACATTGGGCCAAATAATATTTTTGTTGTTGTGGTGAACCATAACAATGAGAAAAACATCTAGTAAGGGACGCGGACGTGGACATGGTCGTGGTGGTGTTAGTGGACCCTCTGGTGCTGGGAGAGGACGTGGCCGTTCTGCCACATCCACACGTCCTAGTGTACCAACTACCTCAGGTCCCAGTAGCCGCCAGAATTTACAGCGATATATGGTGGGGCCCAATGCCGTTCTAAGGATGGTAAGGCCTGAGCAGGTACAGGCATTAGTCAATTGGGTGGCCGACAGTGGATCCAGCACGTTCACATTATCTCCCACCCAGTCTTCTGCAGAAAGCGCACAGATGGCGCCTGAAAACCAACCCCATCAGTCTGTCACATCACCCCCATGCATACCAGGGAAACTGTCTCAGCCTCAAGTTATGCAGCAGTCTCTTATGCTGTTTGAAGACTCCGCTGGCAGGGTTTCCCAAGGGCATCCACCTAGCCCTTCCCCAGCGGTGAAAGATATAGAATGCACTGACGCACAACCACTTATGTTTCCTGATGATGAGGACATGGGAATACCACCTCAGCATGTCTCTGATGATGACGAAACACAGGTGCCAACTGCTGCGTCTTTCTGCAGTGTGCAGACTGAACAGGAGGTCAGGGATCAAGACTGGGTGGAAGACGATGCAGGGGATGATGAGGTCCTAGACCCCACATGGAATGAAGGTCGTGCCACTGACTTTCACAGTTCGGAGGAAGAGGCAGTGGTGAGACCGAGCCAACAGCGTAGCAAAAGAGGGAGCAGTGGGCAAAAGCAGAACACCCGCCGCCAAGAGACTCCGCCTGCTACTGCCCGCCGCCATCTGGGACCTGAGCACCCCAAAGGCAGCTTCAAGGAGTTCCCTTGGCATGGCACTTCTTCAAACAATGTGCTGACGACAAGACCCGAGTGGTTTGCACGCTGTGCCATCAGAGCCTTAAGCGAGGCATTAACGTTCTGAACCTGAGCACAACCTGCATGACCAGGCACCTGCATGCAAAGCATGAACTGCAGTGGAGTAAACACCTTAAAACCAAGGAAGTCACTCAGGCTCCCCCTGCTACCTCTTCTGCTGCTGCCGCCTCGGCCTCTTCTGCTGCTGCCGCCTCGGCCTCTTCCTCCGCCTCTGGAGGAACGTTGGCACCTGCCGCCCAGCAAACAGGGGATGTACCACCAACACCACCACCACCACCTCCGTCACCAAGCGTCTCAACCATGTCACACGGCAGCGTTCAGCTCTCCATCTCACAAACATTTGAGAGAAAGCGTAAATTCCCACCTAGCCACCCTCGATCCCTGGCCCTGAATGCCAGCATTTCTAAACTACTGGCCTATGAAATGCTGTCATTTAGGCTGGTGGACACAGACAGCTTCAAACAGCTCATGTCGCTTGCTGTCCCACAGTATGTTGTTCCCAGCCGGCACTACTTCTCCAAGAGAGCCGTGCCTTCCCTGCACAACCAAGTATCCGATAAAATCAAGTGTGCACTGCGCAACGCCATCTGTGGCAAGGTCCACCTAACCACAGATACGTGGACCAGTAAGCACGGCCAGGGACGCTATATCTCCCTAACTGCACACTGGGTAAATGTAGTGGCAGCTGGGCCCCAGGCGGAGAGCTGTTTGGCGCACGTCCTTCCGCCGCCAAGGATCGCAGGGCAACATTCTTTGCCTCCTGTTGCCACCTCCTCCTTCTCGGCTTCCTCCTCCTCTTCTTCCACCTGCTCATCCAGTCAGCCACACACCTTCACCACCAACTTCAGCACAGCCCGGGGTAAACGTCAGCAGGCCATTCTGAAACTCATATGTTTGGGGGACAGGCCCCACACCGCACAGGAGTTGTGGCGGGGTATAGAACAACAGACCGACGAGTGGTTGCTGCCGGTGAGCCTCAAGCCCGGCCTGGTGGTGTGCGATAATGGGCGAAATCTCGTTGCAGCTCTGGGACTAGCCAATTTGACGCACATCCCTTGCTTGGCGCATGTGCTGAATTTGGTGGTGCAGAAGTTCATTCACAACTACCCCGACATGTCAGAGCTGCTGCATAAAGTGCGGGCCGTCTGTTCGCGCTTCCGGCGTTCACATCCTGCTGCTGCTCGCCTGTCTGCGCTACAGCGTAACTTCGGCCTTCCCGCTCACCGCCTCATATGCGACGTGCCCACCAGGTGGAACTCCACCTTGCACATGCTGGACAGACTGTGCGAGCAGCAGCAGGCCATAGTGGAGTTTCAGCTGCAGCACGCACGGGTCAGTCGCACTACAGAACAGCACCACTTCACCACCAATGACTGGGCCTCCATGCGAGACCTGTGTGCCCTGTTGCGCTGTTTCGAGTACTCCACCAACATGGCCAGTGGCGATGACGCCGTTATCAGCGTTACAATACCACTTCTATGTCTCCTTGCGAAAACACTTAGGGCGATGATGGAAGAGGAGGTGGCTCAGGAGGAGGAGGAGGAGGAGGAGGAAGAGGGGTCATTTTTAGCACTTTCAGGCCAGTCTCTTCGAAGTGACTCAGAGGGAGGTTTTTGGCAACAGCAGAGGCCAGGTACAAATGTGGCCAGCCAGGGCCCACTACTGGAGGACGAGGAGGACGAGGATGAGGAGGAGGTGGAGGAGGATGAGGATGAAGCATGGTCACAGCGGGGTGGCACCCAACGCAGCTCGGGTCCATCACTGGTGCGTGGCTGGGGGGAAAGGCAGGACGATGACGATACGCCTCCCACAGAGGACAGCTTGTCCTTACCCCTGGGCAGCCTGGCACACATGAGCGACTACATGCTGCAGTGCCTGCGCAACGACAGCAGAGTTGCCCACATTTTAACCTGTGCGGACTACTGGGTTGCCACCCTGCTGGATCCACGCTACAAAGACAATGTGCCCACCTTACTTCCTGCACTGGAGCGTGATAGGAAGATGCGCGAGTACAAGCGCACGTTGGTAGACGCGCTACTGAGAGCATTCCCAAATGTCACAGGGGAACAAGTGGAAGCCCAAGGCCAAGGCAGAGGAGGAGCAAGAGGTCGCCAAGGCAGCTGTGTCAATGCCAGCTCCTTTGAGGGCAGGGTTAGCATGGCAGAGATGTGGAAAACTTTTGTCAACACGCCACAGCTAACTGCACCACCACCTGATACGCAACGTGTTAGCAGGAGGCAACATTTCACTAACATGGTGGAACAGTACGTGTGCACACCCCTCCACGTACTGACTGATGGTTCTGCCCCATTCAACTTCTGGGTCTCTAAATTGTCCACGTGGCCAGAGCTAGCCTTTTATGCCTTGGAGGTGCTGGCCTGCCCGGCGGCCAGCGTTTTGTGTGAACGTGTATTCAGCACGGCAGGGGGCGTCATTACAGACAAACGCAGCCGCCTGTCTACAGCCAATGTGGACAAGCTGACGTTCATAAAAATGAACCAGGCATGGATCCCACAGGATCTGTCCGTCCCTTGTCCAGATTAGACATTAACTACCTCCCCTTAACCATATATTATTGGACTCCAGGGCACTTCCTCATTCAATCCTATTTTTTTTTTCATTTTACCATTATATTGCGAGGCTACCCAAAGTTGAATGAACCTCTCCTGTGTCTGGGTGCCGGGGCCTAAATATATGCCAATGGACTGTTCCAATGTTGGGTGACGTGAAGCCTGATTCTCTGCTATGACATGCAGAATGATTCTCTGCTGACATGAAGCCAGATTGTCTGTTACGGGACCTCTCTCCTCTGCCTGTGTGCTGGGCCTAAATATATGCCAATGGACTGTTGCAGTGGTGGCTGACGTGAAGCCTCATTCTCTGCTATGACATGCAGACTGATTCTCTGCTGACATGAAGACAGATTCTCTGTTACGGGACCTCTCTCCTCTGCCTGTGTGTGTGCTGGGCCTAAATATATGCCAATGGACTGTTGCAGTGGTGGCTGACGTGAAGCCTCATTCTCTGCTATGACATGCAGACTGATTCTCTGCTGACATGAAGCCAGATTCTCTGTTACGGGACCTCCCTCCTCTGCCTGGGTGCTGGGCCTAAATATATGCCAATGGACTGTTGCAGTGGTGGCTGACGTGAAGCCTCATTCTCTGCTATGACATGCAGACTAATTCTCTGCTGACATGAAGACAGATTCTCTGTTACGGGACCTCTCTCCTCTGCCTGTGTGTGTGCTGGGCCTAAATATATGCCAATGGACTGTTGCAGTGGTGGCTGACGTGAAGCCTCATTCTCTGCTATGACATGCAGACTGATTCTCTGCTGACATGAAGACAGATTCTCTGTTACGGGACCTCTCTCCTCTGCCTGGGTGCTGGGCCTAAATATATGCCAATGGACTGTTGCAGTGGTGGCTGACGTGAAGCCTCATTCTCTGCTATGACATGCAGACTGATTCTCTGCTGACATGAAGCCAGATTCTCTGTTACGGGACCTCCCTCCTCTGCCTGGGTGCTGGGCCTAAATATATGCCAATGGACTGTTACAGTGGTGGCTGACGTGAAGCCTCATTCTCTGCTATGACATGCAGACTGATTCTCTGCTGACATGAAGCCAGATTCTCTGTTACGGGACCTCTCTCCTCTGCCTGGGTGCTGGGCCTAAATATATGCCAATGGACTGTTGCAGTGGTGGCTGACGTGAAGCCTCATTCTCTGCTATGACATGCAGACTGATTCTCTGCTGACATGAAGACAGATTCTCTGTTACGGGACCTCTCTCCTCTGCCTGTGTGTGTGCTGGGCCTAAATATATGCCAATGGACTGTTGCAGTGGTGGCTGACGTGAAGCCTCATTCTCTGCTATGACATGCAGACTGATTCTCTGCTGACATGAAGCCAGATTCTCTGTTACGGGACCTCCCTCCTCTGCCTGGGTGCTGGGCCTAAATATATGCCAATGGACTGTTGCAGTGGTGGCTGACGTGAAGCCTCATTCTCTGCTATGACATGCAGACTAATTCTCTGCTGACATGAAGACAGATTCTCTGTTACGGGACCTCTCTCCTCTGCCTGTGTGCTGGGCCTAAATATATGCCAATGGACTGTTGCAGTGGTGGCTGACGTGAAGCCTCATTCTCTGCTATGACATGCAGACTGATTCTCTGCTGACATGAAGCCAGATTCTCTGTTACGGGACCTCCCTCCTCTGCCTGGGTGCTGGGCCTAAATATATGCCAATGGACTGTTGCAGTGGTGGCTGACGTGAAGCCTCATTCTCTGCTATGACATGCAGACTGATTCTCTGCTGACATGAAGCCAGATTCTCTGTTACGGGACCTCCCTCCTCTGCCTGGGTGCTGGGCCTAAATATATGCCAATGGACTGTTGCAGTGGTGGCTGACGTGAAGCCTCATTCTCTGCTATGACATGCAGACTAATTCTCTGCTGACATGAAGACAGATTTTCTGTTACGGGACCTCTCTCCTCTGCCTGTGTGTGTGCTGGGCCTAAATATATGCCAATGGACTGTTGCAGTGGTGGCTGACGTGAAGCCTCATTCTCTGCTATGACTGCAGACTGATTCTCTGCTGACATGAAGACAGATTCTCTGTTACGGGACCTCTCTCCTCTGCCTGGGTGCTGGGCCTAAATATATGCCAATGGACTGTTGCAGTGGTGGCTGACGTGAAGCCTCATTCTCTGCTATGACATGCAGACTGATTCTCTGCTGACATGAAGCCAGATTCTCTGTTACGGGACCTCCCTCCTCTGCCTGGGTGCTGGGCCTAAATATATGCCAATGGACTGTTGCAGTGGTGGCTGACGTGAAGCCTCATTCTCTGCTATGACATGCAGACTAATTCTCTGCTGACATGAAGCCAGATTCTCTGTTACGGGACCTCTCTCCTCTGCCTGTGTGTGTGCTGGGCCTAAATATATGCCAATGGACTGTTGCAGTGGTGGCTGACGTGAAGCCTCATTCTCTGCTATGACATGCAGACTGATTCTCTGCTGACATGAAGACAGATTCTCTGTTACGGGACCTCCCTCCTCTGCCTGTGTGCTGGGCCTAAATATATGCCAATGGACTGTTGCAGTGGTGGCTGACGTGAAGCCTCATTCTCTGCTATGACATGCAGACTGATTCTCTGCTGACATGAAGCCAGATTCTCTGTTACGGGACCTCCCTCCTCTGCCTGGGTGCTGGGCCTAAATTTATGACAATGGACTGTTGCAGTGGTGGCTGACGTGAAGCCTGATTCTCTGCTATGACATGCAGACTGATTCTCTGCTGACATGAAGCCAGATTGTCTGTTACGGGACCTCTCTCCTCTGCCTGGGTGCTGGGCCTAAATATATGCCAATGGACTGTTGCAGTGGTGGCTGACGTGAAGCCTCATTCTCTGCTATGACATGCAGACTGATTCTCTGCTGACATGAAGACAGATTCTCTGTTACGGGACCTCCCTCCTCTGCCTGGGTGCTGGGCCTAAATATATGCCAATGGACTGTTGCAGTGGTGGCTGATGTGAAGCCTCATTCTCTGCTATGACATGCAGACTGATTCTCTGCTGACATGAAGACAGATTCTCTGTTACGGGACCTCCCTCCTCTGCCTGGGTGCTGGGCCTAAATATATGCCAATGGACTGTTGCAGTGGTGGCTGACGTGAAGCCTCATTCTCTGCTATGACATGCAGACTAATTCTCTGCTGACATGAAGCCAGATTCTCTGTTACGGGACCTCTCTCCTCTGCCTGGGTGCTGGTGCTGGGCCTAAATTTATGAAAATGGACTCTTACAGTGGTGGGTGACGTGAAGCCAGATTCTCTGCTATGGGACCTCTCTCCAATTGATTTTGGTTAATTTTTATTTATTTAATTTTTATTTTAATTCATTTCCCTATCCACATTTGTTTGCAGGGGATTTACCTACATGTTGCTGCCTTTTGCAGCCCTCTAGCTCTTTCCTGGGCTGTTTTACAGCCTTTTTAGTGCCGAAAAGTTCGGGTCCCCATTGACTTCAATGGGGTTCGGGTTCGGGACGAAGTTCGGATCGGGTTCGGATCCCGAACCCGAACATTTCCGGGATGTTCGGCCGAACTTCTCGAACCCGAACATCCAGGTGTTCGCTCAACTCTAGTTACAATCGCAATACGCGATTATTTAAATCGCATATTAATCGCGATAACAAGAATAATGATGAATATTCGATTTCGACGAATATAAAATGAATATTCTATTGAATATTCGCGAATTTCGTCGAAATCGAATATAGCGCCTGCCGCTCATCACTACAGCTGAAGAAAAACAGCCCCTTGGCATGATGCTGCCACCACCATGCTTCACTGTGGGTATGGTGTTCTTTTGGTGATGTGCAGTGTTGTTTTTGTGACAAACATATCTTTTGGAATTATGGCCAAAACGTTCAAGCTTGGTTTCATCAGACCATAACACCTTTTCCCACATGCTTTTGGGAGACTTCAGATGTGTTTTAGTAAAATGTAGCCTGGCTTGGATGTTTTACTTCGTAAGAAAAGGCTTTCGTCTTGCCACTCTACCCCATAGCCCAGACATATGAAGAATACGGGAGATTGTTGTCACATGTACCACACAGCCAGTACTTGCTAGATATTCCTGCAGCTCCTTTAATGTTGCTGTAGGCCTCTTGGTAGCCTCCCAGACCAGTTTTCTTCTCGTCTTTTCATCAATTTTGGAGGGACGTCCAGTGTAATGTCACTGCTGTGCCATATTTTCTCCACTTGATGATGACTTCACTGTGTTCCATGGTATATCTAATGCCTTGGAAATTCTTTTGTACCCTTCTCCTGACTGATACCTTTTAACAATGAGATCCCTCAGATGTTTTAGAAGCTCTCTGTGGACCATGGCTTTTGCTGTGGGATGCGACTAAGAAAATTTCAGGAAAGACCAACTAGAGCAGCTGAACTTTATTTGGGGTTAATCAGAGGCACTTTAAATGATGGCCGGTGTATGCTGACTCCTATTTAACAGGATTTTGAATGTGATTGCTTAATTCTGAACACAGCTACATCCCCAGTTATATGCAACCACATTATTTTAGTTTTTTTTTCTTTTCTTCCCTCCACCTTACAGATTTCAGTTTACAGTTTATAGGTCACTTTGCAGGTGGAAAAAGTTGTGAAATGATTTATCTTTGTCTAATTTTTTTTACATCATAGAAACCTGACATTTTAACATGGATGTGTAGACTTTTTAGATCCACTGTATATATATATACAGTGCATATACACACATATACACTCATTGTAAAAATAAAAAAAAGCACCAAGGACAAGTTATTCAAATGGAATGAAACTTTCTATGTGTGATGTAATGATAATATATGTGAGTGATTACAATATTATAGTGAACAGAGAAGTTTATTGAGGAAAACTGTAAAGGAGGCTCTAGGACCATGGAGGGGCCATCTCTAGCCTGGATACAAGATGAGATACAGTTGGCCATGGAGGCATACAGGTTCTGTATGGTATCCTGCGGCACATTTACCCACAGATGTTACAGCTGGTCCTGTAGATCCTGCACACTCGTCGGTTGCTGAAGCTGGTGTCCCAACTGGTCCCATAAATGCTGATTGGTGATACATTTAATGACCAGGCAAAATTGTTACAATCTGACAGAGACATAAATATAGCCATACTGTCACCTCATCTACTCCTATCTAAAATGCCACACTGGTTAGGAGACACCCATAATGGATGGGGATCGCAGAGAGTGCAGCTAGTACACCATGTTATGTGCCACTCCTCTTTTTTCTGACATGGAAAATACATGCGAGCAGACACAGATAAGCATGTCAAGCACAGAATCGTGGGCCACATGTTGCGCACCCTTGATCTAAATGATGTATACAGTATTTATTCTCCTGCATGGTTTATGCACTAATTATCTGAACACTTTGTACACTATCTGGACTCTGTATAAAAATGATTCATTTAAATGATGTATACTTCATCTGGATAGTGAATAATCCATTTATCTCCATTTATCTGGAATCTGTACACACTATTTATGTGGATGTTCATATTTTGAAATTCGTTCACACTTCGTTTGTTGGTAAAAGGTGAATTGCGTTATGGATTCCGTTACCACGAACCGTAACGCAATTCTATGACGGAATCCATAACGGAATGCCCTTGGAGGCATTCCGTTATTCATTCCGTCATAATAGAAGTCTATGGGCTACAAAACGGATCCGTCCCGTTTCTGTTATGCAGTGGAGTCCTCCATGAAAGTTGAAATCTGATTGGTTGCTATGGGCAACTAGGCCAGTTCTACTTTACACCAGTTTAATAAATGGCCCCATATGTATCTGGATGCACTATGAGCTATTTATCTGGAACCTGTATACACTTTATGGATGCTGTATGACCTATTTATCTGGAACCTGTATACACTTCTCCTGTATGCTGTATGCACTACTTATCTGAATACTTTGTACACTATCTGAACTGTGTATGACATTATTCATCTAAATGATGTATACTTTATTTATCTAGATGTTATTTAATCCCTTTTATCTGGAACCTGTATACACTATATGGATGCTGTATGACCTATTTATCTGGAACCTGTATACACTTCTCCTGCATGCTGTACACGCTATTTATCTGAACACTTTGTACACTATCTGGACTCTATATGACATTATGCATCTAAATGATGTATACTTTATTCATCTAGATGTTATATGACCCATTTATCTGGAACCTGTATACACTTTATGGATGCTGTATGACCTATTTATCTGGAACCTGTATACACTTTTCCTCCATGCTGTACACACTACTTATCTGAACACTTTGTACACTATCTGGACTCTGTATGACATTATTCATCTAAATGATTTATACGTTATTCATCTAGATGTTATATGACCCATTTATCTGGAATCTGTATACACTATATGGATGCTGTATGACCTATTTATCTGGAACCTGTATACACTATATGGATGCTGTATGACCTATTTATCTGGAACCTGTATACACTATATGGATGCTGTATGACCTATTTATCTGGAACCTTTATACACTATTCTCCTGCATGCTGTACACACTACTTATCTGAACACTTTGTACACTATCTGGACTATGCAGGACATTATTCGTCTAAATGATGTATACATTCATTTGGATATTGTATAACCCATGTATCTGGCAGCTGTATGCACAATTTATCTAGATGCAGTATGACCTATTTATCTGGAACCTGTATACACAATTTATCTAGATGCAGTATGACCTATTTATCTGGAACCTGTATGCACAATTTATCTAGATGCAGTATGACCTATTTATCTGGAACCTGTATACACAATTTATCTGGATGCTGTATGACCTATTTATCTAGAATCTGTGTACACTATTGGGGTCATTGCTCAAACTGGATGCCGCATAGCTATGTATATATGGCTGCAGCTTGACTAACTATTAGTGTAATCTACGATAACATTTATCTGGGTGCTGTTTAGGGGGGACCAGGTTATGGGGAACAGTGCACAGCTTCCTATGTGTCCACTCAACAGTTAAAAGTGAAAATTTGACTCCTTTGTGCAAATTATATGAATAGACATAGTGAATTCTAAATACCACAGTTATTAAACATCAACGATCAACTGGATAATAAGCTAGTTGCATGTCTGTGAAGGACAGGAGTATGGATGGTGTGAATTACATGCCTTTTGAAATTAAATTGCACTGAGATTAGTTGAACATGAGGATTATGAAGCAAAGGTTCACACTTATCTCCTCTGAGATAAATCAGACATCTTGTTATGCTCTTCCTAAGTATTTATCACACTGGTAAGGGACATAAAACTATATCTTATGCTAAAGGGCAAAATTAAACATACAATTCTGAAGTTGGTATTGGCCCGCTGGCCATCTCGTTGCATTTTGCAGTCATAACATACACACTAAGGATTCTGGTTTATAGATTCATCAAGTGTTTGACACACACAGAAGGCTCAGTGCGTACTAGGCACCTAGAAAGTTGACTTATTTCACTCCACGCAGAAAGATAAATAGGGCAATGTGGGGCATTCATCAAACAAGTTCACAAAACTACTGCAAGAATACATCTACTGAAATGAAATGAGAATAAAAAAGGCCAAAGCCTCAACTCTGAGGTGGCCAAGGCCTGGCATCTTTAATTTCTATTTCATTTCTATTTTAAATAAAGACGGTGTACCTGCTGTCCAACCACTGTCCTTTACCTGGTGGATAGTCTTGGAAACATCCTTTATAAAATTCTAAGGGATTATTTGTCTTTTACCGTTCTAGCCTATAAATAAAGCTGGCCGATTACAGCTGTCAGATGGACAATCAATCCAACATTCTCAGTGTCTGAGCTGCCCCCACAAACATTGGCCCTGATTTATCATTCCTTCACTCCAGAATTCTGGAGTCAAAAAGTTGCAAAATAGGGCTTTTGCAACTTTTTTGCCCTCGCTTGCGCAAAATTTAACTGACTTTTTACATGCACTTGCACAAAATTTTGCACATTTTTGCATTTTTACACCACTCACTCCAGTTTTGCAATATGGGTGGGAAAGTGGGCATGGTTAGATTTTAGGTTTAAGGACAAGCCAAATTTATCAAAAAACTTGTAACATTTGATAATGTGGCATAAAGTACTCCAACACAGACTCAAGCAAAACTGACTTCACATATTCCCCTAATGATACATTTCCTGCATTGTTTTTTGGATTTTTCCTCCCATTGCTTTCATTTGCCACTGTCTCTTGTGCAACATTAACCACAGCCAATGTTGCCTACAGTATGGATCTCATAAAAGCTGCTACTAGAAAACAATGACGTCCATTACCTAGCTTGAGTAGTTTCTTGGATTTTTGTGATGGACATTTTCATCAGATCCTTGTTGGACAGCTGTTCAGACAACCAATTGTTCATTGTTGGTTTGAAAAGTTGTTACATTTAGCTCAACATACCAGAAATGCCAGGAAAAGCCTGCTCAGCCAATCACTGGCCTTAGCAGTTACCTGTCTCACCACTAATTCGGGACAGGAAGTGGAGAGAAACTGTTTTTGGAGCAGTGGTAGAGGATCGGTAAGGGAGTGTGTCCATTTGTTTTTAAGCCCCTCTGAGCCTACTGCCACCAATTATTATCGTGCTGTTTAAAAAACCTTCAAATACAAATAAATATGAAATTGTAAAAGTGCATTGACAATGGCTGACTGAGCAGGCAATTATCAGGAAGGAGCTGCTCCTGATAACTGCCTGCTCAAACAGTGGAGATAATGAGCTGCATTTACAAGCAGCAATCATCTCCACTGCATGGGGACAAGCGATGGCTACTGCAATTGCTAGTTCGAATGCCGATTCATTGTTTCTGGGCAGCAGAGTGCTATTTACACAGCATGATCTGCTTCCATAAATTATGATTTAGGTGTCCACATCAATGATTTCACTCGATGAATTAACATTTTGATAATTCATCAGGTGATCTGCGGCACTTTTACATGGGCAGATTATCAGGAACAGGCATTTGTGCTAACATTCGTTCTTAATAATTGGCCCGATAAGTGCCCATGTACATCCGGCATAATTGTAAGTTGGACAAACTCACACTGTGGATCACCTTGTGACAAGCCAAACTGGTGGTGCATCTCTTTGGGTGAATGGTACCACACAGTCCTAAAAAATTGCAAGATTTGTCACTCACAGAAATTAGTGGGTATCAATGGGTATTGACATCTGCAAGGAGCAATCAAGATTTGAGAGGTAAATTTAGTACAAGCTCTGACCTTTAACAAAGTCTGGGGGCAGTTCTGCAGTGATGTCTCCATTCTATTAGTAAAATATATTGTACCTTAATCGGACATATACGCAACAATTGTCTAAAGCAGTGGTGGCCAACCTGTGGCTCTTGAGCCGCATGAGGCTCTTTGCTTCTTCAAGTGCGGCTCTAGCTGTGGAGCAGGAAGCAGTCAGGCCGGCTCACTCTCCACCCCATGCTCAGATCTCTTTTCCTGATCGGCACTGTTGCTACTTTGCAGCTCCAGCTCACTCTCCACTACGTCCTGATGCACACAGTGTGAGAACGTAGTACGTGGAGACACGCACTATGACCTGACATTGTGCTGATCAGGTCACAGTGGAGAGCGTGTCAGACCTGCAGAGTAGCAGATGCCCGAGCAGGAGCCCAGTGCCTGATCAGGAGAGGGAAGAGATTTTTTTTTAATTATAGAAGTAAGCATGGGGGGGTCTGATCTAAGCATGGGAGGGTCTGGTCTGAGCATGGTTGTGTGTCCTGATCTGGGAAATGGGGGTCTGATCTGAGCAATGGGGGTCTGATCTGAGCAATGGGGGGTCTGATCTGAACATGGGGGTCTGATCTGAGCATCTCCAAAAAATCAGTTCTTTGGGGGGGGGGGGGGGCGTTCCTAAAAAGTGGTCCAAGAAAGGACAACAGGTGAACACGTTAATTGATGTGCATGACCATTCAAGGTACACCTGTCGTACACCTATCTGGTCTGATTCTACAAAAGAGCTAATGTAGCACAAATTGCTCAAAAGGTTACTGCTGGTTTTGATAGAAAAGTGTCAGAACACAGAGTGAATCACAGCTTGCTGTTTATAGATTTGAGCAGCCGCTCTGCAGCCAAGTTGCCCATGCTGAACCCTAGCCAACAACACCTAGTATGGGCACATGAACATTAGAATTTGACCATAGAGAAAAATAAGAATGTCTGATGAATCACTTTTTCTTTTTATATTTCACTTCTTATGGTGCATCCCTTTCCTTGGGAAGAGATGGCACCAGGATGCAGTTTGGGCAATGTTCTGCTGGGAAACTTGGGTCCTGGCATTCATGTGGATGTTATGTTGACACACACCATAGCAAGCACATTCTTCACACCAAAAGTATTCCCTAATGGCAGTGGTCTTTTTCAGTAGGTTAATGTGTCCTAATACAATGAGAACATTTTGAAGGAATGTTTTGAGAAACATGACAAAAATTTCAAGGTATTGACCTAACATTTTCCAGATGTCACTCTGATTGAGCATCTGAGGGATGTGCTGGAAATACAAATCTGATCCATGGAAGAGGCACCTCGCAACATACTGGACTTAAAGGATCTGCTGCTAACATCTTGGTTCCAGGTACCACACCTTCAGAGGAATTGTGGAATCCATGCCTTGACAGGTCAGAGCTGCACAAGGTGGACCTTCACAATATTCGGCATGTGTTTTAATGTTAGAGTTGACCAGTTCATAGTTGATTTGTATATATGGAGATAGAAAGATGTAAACACACTGGTATCTAATGGTGTAAATTGATAGAGATTCATTGCTTTGGAATACTTCCACTGGATTAAGCACAGAGCTCCTATATGACATAAACTGATATATATTTGGTGATGTTGGTAAAAAAAAAAAAGGCTCATCGAGTTCATGATGTATTTCCTTTCTATGCTAGTTATTCTCATAACTGTCAGCCTTTTCTAAACAAGCCAATCAATATGGTCACAGTGATGAAACTCCCAATTCATTCATAATAACATTTGTCTTAGCCAGCCATCTGCTTTAAAGGGAGCTCCATCATGGATCATGTAATATGAGATAGCAGCTTTTTACGTACAGTTGGAGACATTTAAGAACTTTCAATAATGGCTAGATAATGGCAGTGAATGCGGAGCACAGATAAAGGCATGCTGTTTCACTTGAAATTGATTGCTGTTGTCACGGAGCCACCAGGAAGCTGGCAAATGTGGCAATAATGTGGTCCATGGAGAGTTTAGTTATGCAAATGTACCAGGATGGGTACATACAGTATATTGTAGAAGCAGCAGTTATCACATGAATGTGTAATTGCTAGGACACAGACCACAGTCTATGTAATTGAAACTACTGAAACGCAGTACATACAGTATATAACAAAATGGCAATAAATGGTTAATTATGTTCAGATCTAAATGAGACCTTGAATTATTGAATTTCATGTAAGGTCAGCAGATGTTCGGTTTCTTATTGTCCTTCTTTCGAGATCCATGCCATTAAAAATGTAAGTCCTCAGGAGTCAGAAAAGCTATTATATCGGCTATTAGAATAAACGCTACAGTGGTATCACAATCAGGCTTCCAGATAGGAACATGGACACACTGTGTTTGATTTAGTTTAGGGCTAAACCAGGGGGCAGGGACTAAGGGATTTTAAGACTTTCACCTTAAAACGCCCATCAGAGTAGTATTACGGACTTTGTGCAGGGAATCCCCAGGTCATGTCCCAGGATTAGAATCTAGTAGCACCTGCTGACGGCTTAAATATGCTATTTCTAATGTGAGGTACCAGAATAGCTAAAGAGAAGTGTGGTTGTACAAATCAGGGGTCAGGGCTGGCAGAGATTACGCAACACAAAAAGAAAGATACAGGTCAGGGCAGGCATTGATTCAAAGGCAGGAGTCAGGAAACAGTCTGGATCAAATCCAAACTAGCAAACAAGAAACCTTCACAAATGAACAGGAACCAAAGAACCTTGTTGCTCAGGCAAGATGTTGCAGCTATGAGCAAGTTTATACAGTATAAGCTAAGCTCCAACAGCAGGTATGCCATGTGCCTTTCCCCTTAACGGTATTGTCCTGCTTCCTGCCACCCAGTTCCGCCTCAAGGGTCCTGAGCTAATCTCCCTGCATGTCTAGTCCTCGCTGGTCAACTTCCTGCAAGGATGTGGTCATGTGCGCAGCTGCAACCAATGAATGGCCTCAAGGGTGACGTGTCCCTAAGCAGCATCTTACTGCTGGGTCACGTGCTGCTTCAGGACACATTGCTGCTGAAGCCAGCCATTGGCTACAATGGTGCATGTGACCCCCCACCAGTGCAGGAAATGTACATGTCTGGAGCAGCCCAGAACCCATGGGAAGCGAAACCAAGCGGCTGGGAGCAAGTAAACGTCCTTTTAGATGGGGCGATACAGCAGGAGATTATTGGGAAGGAAGCATTCCTTCCTGACAAGCGCCTGCTCATCAGCGGAGGAGACCGCTGTATTTACATGCAGCGATCTCCACCACAGTATGGAGAGGAGCGATCACTAATGCCATCGGTCGTCCCCATTCAGACTCGTTGTTTGCTGGCAGCAGAGCGTGACTAGACAGCATGATCTGCCGGCGGCCAACAACTATTTTTGTGTCCGCACAAATGACCTATTAGCTAATGAACAAGCGTTTCATTGGGTAATCACCTTTACACCACCAGATAATCAATAACAAGCGTTCCTATGAAAATGCTTGTTAGTGATTATCTGGCGGATTCTCGGCCCGTGTAAAGGGCCCTTAAGTATAGTTCACTTCACAGGTACTGCTGGGTGGGGAAGGGGGGAGGGTGAAGAATAAAAAATAAATGTAAGGATCATTCATCGCTTAGTTATTTATCTCATATTCACATGGATCTATGTGGAGAACAGGGGTCCTTCATTCACTGTCCTGCCCGGTGAGTATGCTTGCTCTGATGTTCTCATGACACCCTTAGAAGTAAATAGAGAGATCCTCGCACATCTAGGCCCACTTCTATCATTCATTCTGAACATGGATGCAGTAGTCATCTCACCAGTGGTCGTGGGACCCGCATCTATCAAACGTTTATGCCATATACTGCCAATTTGCTTTAAATGTTAGAATTAATAATACCGCTTTAAACTTTCACTCAGCCCTAACCCCTATGGAAAGCCTATGACAGTAAGAAGGACAGGGACATCAGCTGCAGCAGTAATAGATGGATGCTAAATATGACTTTAAGGGTCCATTCACACGTCTGTAGAATGGGTCCGGATTCGTTCCGCAACATTGCGGAACGAATCCGGACCCATTGATTTTCTATGGGGCCGGAAGAGATGTGGACAGCACATAGTGTGCTGTCCGCATCTGCATTTCCGGAGCGCGGCCCCGATCTTTTGGTCCGCGGCTCCCGAAAAAAATAGAACAGCAATTGCGGACAAGAATAGGCAGTTCTATCGGGTGCCGGCCAGGTGTATTGCGGATTCACACGAACATGTGAATAGACCCTAAAAGGAATTAGACTTTCTTCCTCAATGTTTTTTTCAGGTGCCCCCATTTCAAGATAAGCCATATTAAGCCCACCACGATGCCAGATATGATCTGAGGACAGTGCTAGCTACAATGGGTCATAAACAGTACCAGCAAACAGAGCGTGCCGCTTCCTAACTCCTAAGCCACTGTCCTCCTCTATCAGAGGCAGAACATCTGCCACCACCTGTGCAGTGTCAGGTTTCCAGTTGAAGCAGATGGTTATAATACTTAGTAGTAATTGTAGTGACAGCCGTGTCATTTGACCTTGAAGCCAAAGGTTGAGGTTCAAGGTCAAGACAATCTGCATTCTGGTTCAGAATAAAGAGGTAGTCCCAAAGGTCTGAGTCACAAGCAGTAGTGTGTCATTATTTAAAGGGACACTTCCATTAGAAAGTTTTTTTTTTTTTACCTCGATATTCATAGAAAACAAATGTTATTTTTTTTATTTCAGCAGTACTTTGCCATTAAAAATTAAATACAAAAATGTTTTACCCCTGTAGCAGTCAGCAGAGAGATAAGACTCATATAGATAGGGAGCCTATTATCACTTTACTGCTACTGCTGAGGATGTAATCTGTTAGTATAATAGTAGATTAGTAGAATTAGAATAACATGACTGCACTATTGTTCTCTTGACAGTCTTAGATAAAGATGTCCACAGAAGAGCACTGCACTTATCAGTGTAATGTGTGATGTTTTAATTGAATAATTCATCCCCTTCCCTCTCCGGTCTTAATGAGAAAGTCAAGCGATGCTGTTTGCTTTGCTAAAAGTCCAAACAGAGGAGGAAGTTAAGAACCAGGACAGGAAGTAAAATATATGGAGTGACTTCAAAAAATTATGGCGGTCATTTATTCTGTGTTATACGCATATGGTGTACTTAGGTTGCAGATTTTGTCTCAAAGGTGTTTTGTAACAAAATCTGTGACCTTACCTTGCTCATGCCACTTTTGCGAAGAGGCGGAAAAAGGGGACGTGGCATGGGCGGGGAAGAGGGTCACTGGCGGCCCGTCTCATTCATCATTTTCCACACCAGTTTATGGTGTGGAAAATGGCCTTAAACTACGCCAGCCAGGGAGCTGCGTAGATTAAGGCATGTTGCACAATCGGCGGCAGCAAGTGCCAAAGTTATGGAGAGTAGTGTTGAGAATGCATGCTCAGCCGAACACCAGATACTCGGCAAATCGCGCGATGCTCGAGTCTCCTGCCCGCACGTTTGTTACCTGCTACGCAGTCAATACACGTGTAGGTAAGTACTGCCACTCACTGTTATGCCGTAGCCATGTTGGTTACTGGCATTACAGTGACTGGCTGGCCGGACTGGCTGGCTATAAAGCACCCGATGACACGTGGTTCGACTCAGTCTTAGTCAGGGAGAGCTGTGCTTTAGAAGGGACAGATAGTGTAGGGAATTTAATTAAAAAACATTTGCTAGGCAGGGTTGGTGTTAGAGACCCAAAAGTCCTTTTAAGGTCTATTGCTGTATCTGGCAGCAATATATATTTTTAGCGCAACCTGCTCTAAATTGCGTGCAATTGTAGAGACCCAAAAGTCCTTTTAAGGACTATTAGGCCTCTTTCACACGGGCGAGATTTCCACGCGGGTGCAATGCATGAGGTGAACGCATTGCACCCGCACTGAATCCGGACCCATTCATTTCTATGTGGCTCTGCACATGAGCGGTGATTTTCACGCATCACGTGTGCGTAGCGTGAAAATCGCAGCATGCTCTATTTTGTGCATAGAAGTGAATGGGGCTATTTTGTGCATAATGCATAGAAGTGAATGGGGCTGCGTAAAAATCGCAAGCACCCGCAAGCAAGTGCGGATGCGGTGCGATTTTCACGCTTGGTTGCTAGGAGATGATCGGGATGGGGACCCAATCATTATTATTTTCCCTTGTAACATGGTTATAAGGGAAAATAATAGCATTCTTAATACAGAATGCTTAGTAAAATAGGGCTGGAGGGGTTAAAAAAAATAATAATAATTTAACTCACCTTAATCCACTTGTTTGCGCAGCCTGGCTTATCTTCTTTCTTCTTTGCTGTGCAGGTGGAAAAGGACCCGTGGTGACGTCACTGCGCTCATCACATGGTCCGTCACATGATCCATCACCACAGTGATGGATCATGTGATGGACCATGTGATGAGCGCAGTGATGTCATCAAAGGTCCTTTACCCACGTCCTGAAGAAAGAAGAAAGAAGAGAAGCCGGGCTGCGCAAACAAGTTGATTAAGGTGAGTTAAAAATTTTTTTTATTTTTTTTAACCCCTCCAACCCTATTTTACTAAGCATTCTGTATTAAGAATGCTATTATTTTCCCTTATAACCATGTTATAAGGGAAAATAATACAATCTACAGAACACCTAACCCAAACCCAAACTTCTGTGAAGAAGTTCGGGTTTGGGTACCAAACATGCCGATTTTTCTCACACACGTGCAAAACGCATTAAAATGTTTTGCACTTGCATGGAAAAATCACGCATTTTCCCCCGACGCACCCGCATCTTATCCGGACCAAATCCATGACACCCGTGTGAAAGAGGCCTTATTGTATCTAGTAGCAATATATATTATTTGCGTAACCTGCGCGGAAATAGTAATTGACCGCTTATTGTGACTACGGTTGTCCAATAGAATAGACATCACTGGTGACGTAGCGGCACATGTGCGATGAGAACGCGGGGACGCCACACACACCATGTGTGGTACATTCGGCATGAATTAATGAAATATACAATGCCCCCATGGATGTATCCTGCAGCGTGAGACATAGGTAAGAAATGGAGTAATGGATTTGAATAATGACTTGATATAGGACTATATAGTAATGTGGTTGACAAAGAAAGATACGTTTTTTTTAAAAAGAAATGGGGAGGTGTTTATATTCAATTAAGGTGGAGATAATATTAGCTAATTGTAGGTGTTTTGTGGTTATATATGTTCACTATTTGTATGTTTATGCAAGCTTGATAAAGACCTATATGGTCGAAACATTGCAATATTCGGTGTAAATAAAATGTGAAGAATTTGTTATCATTGGAGTGCCGCAGTTTGCTACAACATTGCAACTGTTTCACATGTGCGCTTATTAAAAATATCTGTCAAATCCAGTGTACTTTTTCCATAGACGGTGTCCGCTGCGGACAGTTACATAACCTGCGCTACATCTCCTGTATAACGTTTGCGCATCCTAAAAATATCTGTGACATCCAGTGTACTTTTTCCGTAGATGCTGTGGACAGTGACACTACCTGTGCTACATCTCCTGTATAACGTTTCCGCATCCCAAATATCAGTGACATTGACTGTAATTTTTTCTTAGCCGCTGGTGACAGCAGCGCCATTACTTGTGGTACCTCTCCTGTATAACGTTTCCGCATCCCAAATATCAGTGACATTGACTGTAATTTTTTCTTAGCCGCTGGTGACAGCAGCGCCATTACCTGTGGTACTGCTACTGTTTAATATTTTTGCATCGCAAATATCAGTGACATTAATTGTAATTTCTTCTTAGCCGCTGGTGACAGCAGCGTCATTACCTTTGGTACCTCTCCTGTATAACGTTTCTGCATCCCAAATATCAGTGACATTGACTGTAATTTTATCTTAGCCGCTGGTGACAGCAGCGCCATTACCTGTGGTACCTCTCCTGTATTTAGTTTCCGCATCCCAAATATCAGTGACATTGACTGTAATTTTTTCTTAGTTGCTGTTGACAGCAGCACCATTACCTGTGGTACCTCTCCTGTATAAAGTTTCCGGTTCAAAAATATCTGTGACGTTGACTGTAATTTTTTCTTAGCCGCTGGTGACAGCAGTGCCATTACCTGTGTTACCTCTCCTGTATTTCCCACATCCCAACTATCAGTGACATTGACTGTAATTTTTTCTTAGCCGCTGGTGACAGCAGCGTCATTACCTGTGGTACCTCTCCTGTATAACGTTTCTGCATCTTAAATATCAGTGACTGACTGTAATTTTTTATTAGCCGCTGGTGACAGCAGCGCCATTACCTGTGGTACCTCTCCTGTATAATGTTTCCGCATCCCAATAATCTGTGACATTGTAATTTTTTCTTAGCCGCTGGTAAAAGCAGTGCCATTACCTGTGGTACCTCTCCTGTATAATGTTTCCACATCCCAAATATCAGTGAAATTGACTGTAATTTTTTCTTAGCCGCTGGTGACAGCAGCGTCATTACCTGTGGTACCTCTCATGTATAACATTTCTGCATCTTAAATATCAGTGACTGACTGTAATTTTTTCTTAGCCGCTGGTGACAGCAGCGCCATTACCTGTGGTACCTCTCCTGCATAACGTTTCCGTATCCCAATAATCTGTGACAATGTAATTTTTTCTTAGCCACTGGTGACAGCAGCGCCATTACCTATGGTACCTCTCCTGTATAACGTTTACACATCCCAAATATCAGTGACATTGATTGTAATTTTTGCTTAGCCACTGGTGACAGCAGCGTCATTACCTGTGGTACCTCTCCTGTATAATGTTTCCGCATGCCAATAATCTGTGACATTGTAATTTTTTCTTAGCCGCTGGTAAAAGCAGCGCCATTACCTGTGGTACCTCTACTGTATAACGTTTCCGCTTCCCAAATATCTGTCACATTGACTGTAATTTATTTTTGCATACACTTAAAAAAACTGCGCTACTGTACGTGTGACATACTTGCAAGCATATATACCATTTAATATGATGAAGGCGAGCAGTAAGGGATGGGGAAGTGGCCGGGCTGCTGATGGAACATACAGAGGCCGTGGCCCTAGTGAAACTGTGCCTGCTGGCAGAGCACAAGAAACACACTCATCCACGATACCTAGCTTCATGTCCCAGTTTTCGGGGACGGCACAGGACACCACTCTCGAAGTCAGACCAGTGCGAGCAGGTGGTCGATTGGATTGCAGCAGATAATGCTTCCAGTCGGTTAAGCACCACCCTGTCTTCCACAAAGTCCAGTCTCAGTAGTGAAGAGTCTGGTCAACAGAATCCTCGCCCTGATCCTCCTTCCTCCCACCATGGAGAGTCTTTGCAAACAAGTGATCCCACACTCCGATATTCCGAGAAGCTCTTTTCATCGCCATTCCTTAATTTGGTCCTCTCGCCAAGCCCGCTTGAAGAGGGACATGAGGAGATCTTGTGCCCTGATTCCCGAACTCTTGAGCATCCACAGTCAGAAGAAGATGGCGGTGGGGAACAGAAATTAGTGTTTCACGAGGTGGATGATGATGATGAGACACAGTTGCAAATAAGTCAGAGGCAATTAGCGTCTCAAGAGGTTGATGATGAGGATGAGACACAGTTGTCAATAAGTGAGGTTGTTGTTAGGTCAACAAGTCAGGAAGATGACCAGAGTGAGGAAGTGGAAGTGGAGGTGCTGGACGATGAAATCACTGACCCAACCTGGGAAGGTGACAAGCCGAGCGAGGACAGCAGTACAGAAGGGGAGGGATCCGCAGCACCGCAACAGGCTGGAAGAGGCAGTAGGGTGGCAAAAGGCAGAAGGCGGGCCACACCTAACAGGCCCGCAACTATTCCCTGAAGAACCCCCTTGCGGAAATCTCCCTTGCCAAGGGGTAGGTGTTCCGCATTCTGGTGTTTTTTTTATGAAAGTGCGGATGATAAAAGAATTGTCATTTGCAACCTGTGCCATACCAAAATGAGCAGGGGCATGAACACTAGCAACCTCACCACCACCAGCATTATCCGCCACATGGCATCAAGCACCCTAATAGGTGGGCTGAACGCCTGGGTCCACAATCAGTGTCTGTGGGTCACACCACTGCCTCCTCTTCCCCTGTGTTACGTGCTAGCCAATCCCCTGTCCAAGACGCAGGTCGAGATGCCTCCCGTCCTGCACCTGGACTTTCGCAAGCATCATCAGCTAGCACCTCCACTTCTGTGTCCCAGCGTAGCGTACAGATGTCCATACCCCAGGCCTTTGAATGAAAGCGCAAATACCCAGCCACCCACCCACAGGCCATAGCACTAAATGCGCACCTTTCCAAATTGCTCGCCCTGGAAATGTTGCCATTTAGACTTGTGGACACTGAGGCTTTCCGCAGCCTGATGGTGGCGGCCGTTCCTCGTTACTCAGTCCCCAGCCTCCACTATTTTGCCCAGTGTGCCATCCACGCCTTAAACCAGCATGTGTCCCGTAACATCATCCGTGCCCTGAACAACGCAGTTATTGGGAAGGTCCACTGAACGACTGACACATGGACAAGTGCTGACACATGGTGGCTTTGGAGCTCGGCAAGCTCACACACATACCATGCCTAGCCCACGTGTTAAACTTAGTGGTTCAGCGGTTTCTCAACCCCAATTTGCCTGAGCTACTGGTGAAGGTGCGCCGCGTGTGTGCCCATCTCTGAAAGTCATCTACAGCTGACGCCGGTCTGGCAGGGCTGCAGCAGAGCTTGCAATTGCCAGCTCACCGATTGTTGTGCGACGTAAGCACGTGCTGGAACTCCACGTTCCACATGTTGGCCAGGCTTTGTGAGCAACATAGGGCAGTAGTGGAATACCAGCTGCAACATGGTCGTCGCCTTTCCAGTCAGCTTCCGCTCTTCACAAGCGACGAATGGGCATGGATGTCTGACCTCTGTGAGGTTTTAGGCAACTTTGAAGAATCAACACAGATAGTGATCGGCGATGCCGCTGTTATTAGCGTTACCATCCCACTTCTGTGTCTACTGAAATGCTCGCTGCTCACAATAAAGGCGGACGCTATGCATGTGGAGGTGGAAATGGGGGAAGACAGTACACAGGGTGATAGCCAGACCACCGTCATTTCGTCTTCTTAGCGCGAATTGGATGATGATGAGGAGGAGGAGACGGCTGCCTCCACTACAGATGGTATTACCCATAGCAGGTTTATTCCATCTGTTCAGCGTGGATAGGCAGAAGAGGAGGAAGAGGATGAGGAGATTGAGAGTCATCCTCCTGATGAGGACAGCGAAGTCTTGTCTGTTGGGACTCTGGCACACATGGATGACTTTATGTTATGCTGCTTTTCCCGTGACCCTCGCGTTGTACGCATTTTGGCCAACACTGATTACTGGTTGTTCTCCCTTCTCAACCCCCACTACAAAGAGAACTTCTCATCTCTCATTCCTGTGGTGGAGAGGACTAGCAAAATGGTGCAATACCAGGAGGTCTTTGTGGAAAAATTGCTCCAAAAATTTCCAGCTGACAACGCTGGCGGCAGAGTCCGTAGTTCCTTGGGCAAACGAGGAGGGGAGACGAGGGGATAACACAGCAGTTCTAACAGAGGCAGGGCAACACTCTCAAAGGCCTGGCACAGTTTCATGACACTCCGCCAGCACCCTCACCCTGATGCGTGGCCTACTGTCACAAGGAGGGATACATTTTGGAAGATGGTGAAGTAGTACGTAGCAGACCGTGTCTGCGTCCTCAATGATCCCTCTGTGCCTTACAACTATTGGGTGTCCAAACTGGACACGTGGCACGAAGTGGCGCTCTACACCTTGGAGGTGCTGGTCTGCCCTGCTGCCAGCGTTTTGTCAGACTGGGTATTCAGTGCTGCTGGGGGCATAATAACTGATAAGCGCATCCTCCTGTCAACTAAAAAAGCTGACCAGTTGACTCTTAGGCCTCATTCACACGACCGTATGGCTATTTCAGTGTTTTGCGGTCCGTTTTAAACGCTTCCGTTGTTCCGTTTTTTGTTTCCGTTGTGTTTCAGTTTCTGTTCCGTTTTTCCGTTCCGTTTTTCCGTATGGCATAGGCCTCTTTCACACTACCATTTTTTTTTTCCGTTTTGCGGTCCGTTTTTTGCGTTCCGTATACGGTCCGTATATGGAACCATTCATTTTAATGGTTCCGCAAAAAAACTGAATGTGTTCCGTATGCATTCCGTTTCCGTATTTCCGTTCCGTTGAAAAGATAGAACATGTCCTATATTTGGCTGCAAATCACGTCAATGGGTCCGCAAAAAAAACGGAACACATACGGAAATGCATCCGTATGTCTTCCGTATCCGTTCCGTTTTTTGCAGAACCATCTATTGAAAATGTTATGCCCAGCCCAATTTTTTCTATGTAATTACTGTATACTGTATAAGGCCTCATGCACACGACAGTTTTTTTTCACGGTCCACAAAAACGGGGTCCGTGGGTCCGTGATCCGTGACCGTTTTTTCGTCCGTGGGTCTTCCTTGATTTTTGGAGGATCCACGGACATGAAAAAAAAGTCGTTTTGGTGTCCGCCTGGCCGTGCGGAGCCAAACGGATCCGTCCTGAATTACAATGCAAGTCAATGGGGACAGATCCGTTTGACGTTGACACAATATGGTGCAATTGCTAACGGATCCGTCCCCATTGACTTTCAATGTAAAGTCAGGAGTCCCTTTACTTTCACACTTGCGTTCATATAATGCAGACGGTGGCTCCGTTCAGAGCGGATCCGTCTGCATTATATTGTTAAAACATAAGTGTGAAAGTAGCCTCAGACGGATCCGTCCAGACTTTACATTGAAAGTCAATGGGGGACGGATTCGTTTGAAAATTGAGCCACAGTGTGTCATTTTCAAACGGATCCGTCCCCATTGAGTTACATTATAAGTCTGGAGGGATCCGCTTGCCTCCGCACTGCCAGGCGGACACCCGAACATAACTTGAAGCGTCCCCATCACCATGGGAACGCCTCTATGTTAGAATATACTGTCGGATATGAGCTACATCGTGAAACTCATTTCCGACAGTATATTCTAACACAGAGGCGTTCCCATGGTGATGGGGACGCTTCTAGTTAGAATATACTACAAACTGTGTACATGACTGCCCCCTGCTGCCTGGCAGCACCCGATCTCTTACAGGGGGCCGTGATCAGCACAATTAACTCCTCAGGTGCCGCACCTGAAGGGGTTAATTGTACTATCATATCCCCCTGTAAGAGATCAGGGCTGCCAGGCAGCAGGGGGCAGACCCCCCCCTCCCCAGTTTGAATATCGTTGGTGGCACAGTGTGCGCCCACCATCGGGCCCCCTCCTTCCTCCCTCTATTGTAATAAATTGTTGGTGGCACAGTGTGCGCCCACCATCGGGCCCCCCCCCCTTCCTCCCTCTATTGTAATAAATCGTTGGTGGCACAGTGTGCGCCCACCATCGCCCCCCCCCTCCCTCCCTCTATTGTAATAAATCGTTGGTGGCACAGTGTGCGCCCACCATCGCCCCCCCCTCCCTCCCTCTATTGTAATAAATCGTTGGTGGCACAGTGTGCGCCCACCATCGCCCCCCCCTCCCTCCCTCTATTGTAATAAATCGTTGGTGGCACAGTGTGCGCCCACCATCGCCCCCCCTTCCTCTATAGCAGTAACAACATTGGTGGCAGTGTGCGGCCTCCCATCTCCCCCCCCCCGATCATTGGTGGCAGCGTAGTTCCGATCGGAGTCCCAGTTTAATCGCTGGGGCTCCGATCGGTAACCATGGCAACCAGGAAGCTACTGCAGCCCTGGTTGCCATGGTTACTTAGCAATAGTACAATTGTAGAAGATTCATACTTACCTGCTTGCTGCTGCGATGTCTGTGACCGGCCGGGAGCTCCTCCTACTGGTAAGTGACAGTTCTTTAGCAATGCGCCGCACAGACCTGTCACTTACCAGTAGGTGGAGCTCCCGGCCGGACACAGACATCGCAGCAGCAAGCGGGTAACTATGAATCTTCTACTATTGTACTATTGCTAAGTAACCATGGCAACCAGGACTGCAGTAGCGTCCTGGTTGCCATGGTTACCGATCGGAGCCCCAGCGATTAAACTGGGACTCCGATCGGAACTACGCTGCCACCAATGATCGGGGGGGGGGGAGAGATGGGAGGCCGCACACTTACACCAATGTTGCTACTGCTATAGAGAGAGGGGGGGCCGATGGTGGGCACACACTGTGCCACCAACGATTTATTACAATAGAGGGAGGGAGGGGGGGCGATGGTGGGCGCACACTGTGCTACCAACGATTAATTACAATAGAGGGAGGGAGGGGGGGCGATGGTGGGCGCACACTGTGCCACCAACGATTTCTAACAATAGAGGGAGGAAGGGGGGGCCCGATGGGGGGTGCACACTTTGCCACCAACGATATTCAAACTGGGGAGGGGGGGGGGTCTGCCCCCTGCTGCCTGGCAGCCCTGATCTCTTACAGGGGAATATGATAGTACAATTAACCCCTTCAGGTGCCGCACCTGAGGGGTTAATTGTGCTATCATATCCCCCTGTAAGAGATCGGGTGCTGCCAGGCAGCAGGGGGCAGTCTTGTACAAAGTTTGTAGTGTATTCTAACTAGAAGCGTCCCCATCACCATGGGAACGCTTCTGTGTTAGAATATACTGTCGGATATGAGTTTTCACGAAGTGAAAACTTAGATCTGAAAAAGCTTTTATGCAGACGGATCTTCGGATCCGTCTGTATGAAAGCAACCTACGGCCACGGATCACGGACACGGATGCCAATCTTGTGTGCATCCGTGTTCTTTCACGGACCCATTGACTTGAATGGGTCCGTGAACCGTTGTCAGTCAAAAAAATAGGACAGGTCTTATTTTTTTGACGGACAGGATACACGGATCATGGCCTCGGCTGCAAAACGGTGCATTTTCCGATTTTTCCACGGACCCATTGAAAGTCAATGGGTCCGCGAAAAAAAAACTGAAAACGGCACAACGGCCACGGATGCACACAACGGTCGTGTGCATGAGGCCTATGCCATACGGAAAAACGGAACGGAACGGAAACGGAACCACAACAGAAGCAAAAAACGGAACAACGGATCCGTGAAAAAAGGAACGCAAAACACAGATTTTAACATACTGTAGTGTGAAAGAGGCCATATACAGTATACAATAATTTCATTTAAAAAATTGGGCTGGGCATAACATTTTCAATAGGTGGTTCAGAAAAAACGGAATGGAAACGGAAGACATACAGATGCATTTCCGTATGTGTTACGTTTTTTTTGCGGACCCATTGACTTGAATGGAGCCACGGACCGTGATTTGCAGGCAATAATAGGACATGTTCTATCTTTCAGCGGAACGGAAAAACGGAAATGGAATGCATACGTAAACACATTCCGTTTTTTTTGCGGAACCATTGAAATGAATGGTTCCGTATACGGACCGTATACGGAACGCAAATAACGGACCGCAAAACGGGAAAAAAAAAACGGTTGTGTGAAAGTGCCAAAATTAACAAGGCCTGGATTGCCCCTGACTTCTCTACTCCACCAGAGGAAAGCAGCTGAACATAAAGGCACTTTAAATGTGGATTTTATGGTGTATTGTGCATTTTCAAAATAGGACCGCGCTGCTATTTTGCCAATAGGGAAGTCTTCAATTTAGCACAAAACCATCCGCATATCTGGACATAGGAAGCAGTATCAACCTCCACAGATGCACTCCTCTCCTCCAACACACTCCTGTGGGATATCGAGAGATCGCACCAATAGTGAAGCACTGATTTCTCCAATCAGATAAAAAGGTTTATTATACTCACAAAGGCAATCCTTGTTAAAAGCATATCACAAATCAATAAAACACAATTCGTACTCTGAGAAATCAGTGCTTCCCTATTGGTGCGATCTCTTGATATCCCGCATGAGTGTGTTGAAGGAGAGGAGTGCATCTGTGGAGGTTGATACTGCTTCCTATGTCCAGATATGCGGATTGCTTTGTGCTATATTGAAGACTTCCCTATTGACAAAATAGCAGTACGGTCCTATTTTTAAAACGCACAGACTGATTTTGTGAATACTACTTACTTCGATGGTCAGCTCAGCAGCAGGCCCTCGCCCATAATTTTTTCCATGGTCAGATCAGCAGCAGGCACTCACCCCTAATGTTTTAGAGAGTCAGTTCAGCAGCAGACCCTCACCCCTAATGTTTTAGATGGTCAGCTCAGCAGCAGGCCCTCGCCTTTAATTTTGTCCATGGTCAGATCAGCAGCAGGTACTCGCCCCTAATGTTTTAGAGGGTCAGCTCAGCAGCAGACCATCACCCCTAATGTTTTAGATGGTCAGATCAGCAGCAGGCCCTCGTTTTATGCAGGGGGTGCCTCGTTTTATGCTCGGGTTCTCCAATTGACTTCCATTGTGCTCGGGTGTTCGGTAGAGCACCCGAGCATCCCGAGGTGTTCTACTCGAGCATCCGAGCAGCCGAGCACTTTGGTGCTCGATCAACACTAATGGAGAGGCCTGCGCCTCTCCATAACTTTGGTGCATCTACCAGCAGAGCAGAGGGATATTAGGACCGGCATCTAAATTGCCGGTCTTAATAAATATCCCCCTATATCTATAAAGCCATCCACTCATTTTTTGCAAAAATAAAATAAAAAATATTCACATATAAGCTTTTAATATGTGATTAAACATTTTGATGGTTGCGTGCCTTCAAGGTCAACCTAAAGACTTTGTGAATTCCCCCAAAAATTAGGCAGACTTGCCTTGCCAATGAGAGAATGAGTATCATAGGCCATAAACCAATGTATGCCATTTTAGATTTTTGTCTATTGCAAATGAAGATGAGGAAAGACAATGGCCCAAATTTAATAATATATCTGTGCCAAAAATCTGTCTAAATAAGTGGCACAAATGGGTCTCTACACTATGTTTTCTACACAGGCTTAGTGGGGAGTAGGTGGGGCTTCACATTGAAAGAGTGGGGCCTAACATGCACAATTTTGCGCCAAAATTGTAGCCCAATTCTGGTGTAAAAATTTGTCTCAAAGTAAGCCAACCAATAGTTGGTATAGAGTCAAAGAAAAGTGTCTATCTCTGTACCAGACTCATCATCCAGCCTGAGCCACTTTGATAAACCTGGTGCAGGTCTACACAGCCTGTCTAAGCTTACACCATCTACTGAATTAGTAAATCTGGGCCAATGGGATCTGAAAAATTAAAGAACATTATAGTGAACAATAGATTCCTCCATGACGTCTTGTTTGTGGCGTACAAGAGCAGTGAGGATACTAAGTTATGTCAGAATATGGACAACATCTGCATGGAGTTTGTATGTTCTCCCCGTGTTCATGTGGGTTTCCTCCGGGTTCTCCGGTATCCTCCTACACTCCAAAGACATACTGATAGGGAACTTAGATTGTGAGCCCCATTGTGGACAGCCCAATGCTAATGTCAGTAAAGCGCTGCAGAATATAGTATTGCTATATAAGTGCATGAAATAAATAAATAAATAATTATATAAACCAGTCACAAAAACAACCTTGGTACGTCTTTACTAATGCATTGTAAAGTTAAAGGGGGGCATCAAAGACAACTCCTTACAGAATGTGGAGACGATTAGCAGAGGTTCAGCGCTTGGCACACATTTGATGTGCTTATAGTGGAAGGCACAGTCAGCTAGACATTTACCTTGCAGCGGCCACTGCAATAGAAGTGCAGTATTAGATGCCGCCTATTCAGATGAATCATTATTAATGTAATACATGGATGGCTCAAATGTGCTAGAACGGGAGCTCCTCTAACACAGCAGCTCTCTGCTCCAGTGAACAAAGGAGGGTCTTGAGTGGAAGACCCCCTCTTTGACTTTTATATGCCCTCATAGGAAACATTATAGACAATATACTGTAGTAAGTGGGAACAAGCATTAACAAGTCCAAGGTTATTTTTTCAACAAGTTGGCAATTCATAAAGAGGTTTTCCAGTCCATTTATGTTGAGGGCCTATCCTCAGGATAGGCCATCAACATCTGAGTTTCTAGGGTCCGACATCCCACACCTTCACTGATCAACTCTTCTGCAGCTCCGGCGCGGGATTGTTTTGTACTACAGCTCTATCCGCTGTGTGTAGTAGCCAGCACTGTCCACCACACACAATGGATGTAGATGTAGTTCCGGTGATGGAGCTACTGCAGAACAGCTGATCGGTGGAGGTACGTGTGTTGTACCCCCAGCAATCAGATATTGATAGCCTATCCTGAGAAACATAAACTGCTCTAATGTCTGATATATTAGTATAAGGCCAATTTTTACTCCTGAGGTGGAAAAACTCTTTAACACACAGTTGTTGACCAAATCAAAGACATGTTTGGTTCACAGCCATTTAGAAGCAAATATGTGAAGGTCATCAGGCAATGCAAATGTAACACCAGTGTTTCTCTGCTCCCGGAGGGCATTGCCACCTGGATTCTATGTCTCCGGCGGTTCGTGCCCACTGGAATCTTTCTGCCCTTCCTGGTGGGCATGGCCACCAGAGTAGTTTGGCCTGTCCACTCCATACTGGGGCTACAACCTCTCTCTTTATTCCTGCAGTCCTCTCTCCAGCACACACATCCTAATCTGCCCCAGCCTATGGATAGCCTTCCCAGGATATTTAAGATACCTTCCCCATTGGAGGGTGCCTGAGCAATAATGTCCCTTAGCTTGCTAGACCCTTGAAAGGTGTTTGCTATTGTTTAATATTCCATGCCTGACTTCTGCCTATTTACCGTATTGTACGTGTTCCATCAGCACTAATCTACACCTGTGCTGCCTGCTCCAACCTTTGGTCTGTTTACCAGATTCAAAAACATTACCTGTCCTGATCTCAGCTTGCCTACTGACTATGATTCTGCCTGTCCCCTTTGTTGCCACATACCGGGGTACCAGATCAGGGTGAAGACCATTCAGTGACACATTGGGTCCACATCCGTTGAGTTACAGCAATGACAAACCATGGATGCTTTTAAGCAGCAAGATGCAGTATTAGGGTAGGTTCATACAGAATTTTTGGGAGGAGGTTTTGAGGCAGATTTTTCACATAAAGCCTTGGGTGGATCTAGCAGTAAGGGGAAGTTAAAGTCCTTCCTTTATCTTTAAATTCCTTTCGAATCCACTTCTGACTTTGGCTAAAATACCTGCCGGAAAATCTGCCTTAAAACTTCCTCCAAAAACAGTTTGTGGGCCTACTCTAAACAAGGAGCACATTTCATGCAGACCTGTCGCATGTGTATGACGACTAACCAGACAACCTGTTATCTAGGGGGACTTGCAGAATATTCAGAAGTCATTTAACATGGCATCGAAATGTGTGCGCTAAACATTAGGTAATCTACAAGTACGTCACGCCTACAGTTAGATCAAAACCAAGGGAAGCAGGAAACACCTATGACAATTAATAGATTATAAGGGTAGTTCAAAGGCTATTTTCACATGAAGTTTTTGTGTTAGAATTCATAGTGACATGATATGTATGTGACACAACAAAGGAAAGGAACATTAGGTGAGTCATAGGTCAGGTGTTCACTTTCTTAAAACTACATAGACAGATTTTTGATTGTAAAAATGGTAGTTTTTACAATCCTTTAGAATGATTTCTAAAAGTAGAAATGGAAGACAATTCTGAGATCTGAAGTTTAAAAAAAAAAAAGACTAAAATGCTTTGATTGTCACCAATGCTATCATCCTTTTATAGACCAGCCTCTCCACAGTGGATCAGGAGCCACAGCTGGTGCCCCTGCATTTACTCTGTGCTGCTATATAGTGTTTCCATACAGAATTCAACAGAAAAAAAACCTTTGTATACCTCCATCCTCAAATCATCTGGAGATGCTGTAGGGCTCTGTATACTTCTATGGGTGTCATATTACAGCCCCATACAACTCACGGTTGCTGCTGTCCTGCTTACCCTGCCAGGATTCCCGGACCCACCTCGCGCTGTCTTCTTCCTGGCTGGTCTGGCCGCCGGGTCTGCTTGCCAGCAAGGCCTCCCCTCCTCAGCCCAAGCTCCCTCCGGCTTAACTGCCAGTGCGCCGCATAAACTTCACCACCCAATGGCTGGCAACCATGGTGTACTTTAGGCACCCTTTCCTGTGGGTCCCAGAGCCATAGGTTGTCTAGCTTGGTAGTTCCCTACTAAGGTGTGCTATATTCTTCCTGTGAACTGACTTTTCGGCTCTTCATTGGATTGTGACCCTTCACTGCCTGACCATCCACCCTTAGCTGTCTTCCCAGATCTCGGACCATTTACAGTATAGCCTGCCCTGACTTCAGTCTGTCCCTGACTACAATTTTGCCTGTCCCCTTGGTCCCCGGAACCAGTGTCTCTGATGCCGGTGGTAAACTATCAATTGTACAGCAGCTACTGCAGGAGGTAGCAGCCTAGTGGTTCCCCTGTAGCGAAATCCAGATCTCTGTACAAGGATTAAAGGGGAAATACCAGGAGACAGCAAGTATAATGCCTAGGATAGCCCAAACTCAGATCAGTTGGTTGACACAGTGGTTCCACACCCACTGTAGTAACACAGAGTTTGTGTGGGGTTGTAATACAGTAGTCTGTATAAGGGCTTAGAGAGGCTAAGATGCAGAAGCTTGATTTGTACAGACCTACACTCATCTGCTGTCTCAGCTGAAGAGGAGAGTACAATTATATTATTATAACTATATATTTTTTCCAGTCTGCTTCATACAAACTTGGCAGCCTTCAGCATTTTCAAATAGCCTTTTTTATTTAGCTTTGTGGTTTGCAATTTTTCTTTTGGTGTTATGCCAAGGGAAAAATGTACATGGCTACACATAGATGGGCAGTGGGATGATTGCAGCTTTCACAGAAGGTATAGAAGGTTTATGCCTATGGTAGAGTTTGTTTCTAAAGTAATGTTGGTCAGTAGTGATTAGAGAGGATGGATGTAATTAACCAGACAGCCTTTAGGTGGATATTTTTGGCCTCCTAAGGTTATCTTGGGTGAATTTACACAGAATCAGCACTAGGGCCTTTGTTTGGACTACTTCTCTCAGTTATAAGAAAGACTGGGCACTTCAGCCTGCCCACTAGTGCATGTCTCATCTCTTGGCAATCTAGCAAATGAGGAAGTCTATCTCAATCTGGTCAGACAATAGTGTCCTCACAGATCTCGTTCACTGTTCATCTATGCTTTCATTTGAAATCATTTTGCATTAGACATTGACACTAGTGTTGATCGGGTGCTCGGGGGCTCTGGCCGAACACATTGGGATGCGCGGGTGCTCTACCGACCACCCAAGTATAATGGAAGTCAATTGGAGAACCCGAGCATTAAACCAGGCACCCCCTGCTCTGAAAAAGGGAGGGTGCCTGGTTAATAGGAAAAGGTTAGAAATTGATGGAAACATCACCGAAATGGTTCGGGAACAGCATGGGGAGGATGTCTGGATGCATCTTGGACTCCCAGGTCGCTGCTGGGAACAATGTTGTCCGAGTAGTACGCCACTTTTACAGACTGACAATAATACGCACAAAACCGAAGATAAAATCGATTTTAGAGGAAAAATTGTTAGGAAACATTCTTTCCTGTATACTTTAACTTGCATATAAAGTGCAAGTGCTGCCAAAAATTACAAGGAAGAGGCACTCCGATACAACCTGTATATCACATAGAGGAGGGCCTCATTCACATTGTGGTACAATTGTTCATGTAGTGAGACTCCTACACTCATAAAGCCTGTGCACCAAGTAAAAGGGCTGCCAAAAATTACAAGGAACCGCCACTACAATACACCCTTTGTTACACATAAAGGAGGGCATCATACACAGCCTTGAAAAATTATGAGTGATGGCCTGCTGGTGACCCTCAAAAACATTAGGAGCAAGGGCCTTCTGATCTGACCATCTAAAACATTATGGGCGAGGGCCTTCTGCCGCTTTAGTGACTCTAGATAACCTGGGGCCGATCGCACGTCCCTGTGACAGGCGACGATCCATTCGGATGTCTGGCCTATCAACTTTTGATGTTATTGTCAGCGCAAACCATGGTGACTACGGTTAATGGGGAATCAGGGTTCGATTCCGGAGAGGAAGCCTGAGAAACAGTTATGGCTACTACAACCAAGCAAGGCAGCATGCGTGCAAATTACCTACTAGGTATAATTAGGTGAGGGCCTGCAGGTGATCTGACCCTGTAAAAGATTTTAGGTGCAGCCCTGCTGGTGAGCTGACCCTGTAAAAGATTGTAGGTGATAGCCTGATAGTGAGCTGACCCTGTAAAAAATTATTTGGGAAGGCCTGCTGGTGAGCTGACCTTGTAAAAAATTATTTGGGAAGGCCTGCTGGTGAGCTGACCCTGTAAAAAAATATATGCGAGGGCCTGCTGGTGAGCTGACCCTGTAAAAGGTAGAAGGTGAGGGCCTGTAGGTGAGCAGACCCTCTAAAACATTATATGCCAGAGCATTCAGGTGATCTGACCCTGTAAAAGATTTTAGGTGTGGGCCTGCAGGTGGACTGACCCTGTAAAAGATTTGAGGTGCAGGCCTGCTGGTGAGCTGACCCTGTACCAGATTTTAGGTGCAGACCTGCTGGTGAGCTGACTCTGTAAAAGATTTTAGGTGCGGGCCTGCAGGTGAGCTGACCCTGTAAAATATTTTAGGTGCGGCCCTGCTGGTGAGCTGACCCTCTAAAAAATTATATGCGAGGGCCTGCTGGTGAGCTGATGTCACGGCTGAGGATGGGGAAAACCCTCAGCCATGTGATGCCAGAAGATGGTAGGTCGCTACTTGGCCAGGACCACAATCTGACCCTGACTCCTAGCTACATGAGCCGACCTTGAAGGTAGGAGGGCTCATGCTCAGGAACCTCGGATCCCTACTCACCCTCCGCAGATCCCTGAGCTAGGAGCTGGGTAGACAGCCCGTTCCTCCTGGACACGGAGAAACAGGAGTCTAAAGTGGCCAAGCTGCAAGGGGATAGGAACATGAACAGCCTATGGATATGGCAGGAGGATGAAAAGTACTTCCACACCTACCTGCCACAGACACACAGACTGGATCCCATGCAATACAAGCTAGTGTCCACACCCAAACATAAATGGACACAGCACACACACAAACACACAGGAACCCAGATCCATAGGTGCATAAAATATGAAAGAGAAAAGAACATCAACTAAACATCATGTATAACATTTTATGACCACAAGGGTGGCCCTCACTGGCAGATGGTATTAGAGACCAGGAGGGTGCCTCCAGCTTACTACAAGGCTGGAGTACCCCTCAGACATCAGGTCTCAACTGAGGTTAAATAGCCCATGTAGCCACGCCCACACAGACACACCCAGTGCACACACACTAGGAAGGAAGTTAACCCTTCCAACACCAGGGAAGGAAAGAAAGCCACTTAAAGGGGAAAGTGCACACATAACTAAAACCCTGTGCACACCAGACATACAAAAGACACACCTAACAAAGACAGGTTGCCAGGTGCAACCACATGCACATTGCAGCAAGCTGCCTAGCACCAGCTCAGGCTGCTATGCTGCGACATAAACAATGTTGCCAGCGGCAACCACAGGTGAGGCAACATACTACAGCCCTCACCTGTGATTGACAACCAGACCTAGACCACAGGCAACTGCACCCTGTAAAAGATTCTAGGTGCAGGCCTGCTGGTGAGCTGACCCTGTAAAAGATTGTAGGTGAAGGCCTGCTGGTGAGCTGACTCTGTAAAACATTATATGCAAGGGCCTGCAGGTGAGCTGACCCTGTAAAACATTATATGCGAGGGCCTGCTGGTGAGCTGACCCTTTAAAAAATTATATTCAGGGCCTGCTGGTGAGCTGACCCCTTAAAAAATTATATGCGAGGGACTGCAGCTGAACTGACCCTGTTAAACATTATATGCGAAGGGCACATATGCGAGGGCATTATATGCGACAAATAAGCATGTGTTGATATGATGGAAGGGGAGAAGGAGGATGAGAAAAGGAAGATCAATCATATACCCTTGTTTGTGGTGGAAGGGGTGCATGGGAATACAGTGTATTCAGTACATTACAAACAACACATTTAAAGTGCCTTTATGTTCATCAGCTTTCCTCTGGTGGAGTCGAGAAGTCATGGTTAATCCAGGCCTTGTTAATCTTTTTTTGTCAAGAGTCAACCTGTCAGCATTTTCAGTTGACAGGCGGATACGCTTATCTGTTATATTGCCACCAGCAGCACTAAATACCTGCTCAGACAAAACGCTGGCGGCAGGGCAGGCCAGCACCTCCAAGGCATAGAGCGCCAGTTCAAGCCACGTGTACAGCTTGGACGTCCAGTAGTTGTAAAGCACTAAAGGGATCATTGAGGATGCTGACACGGTTTGCTATGTACTCTTTCACCATCTTCCAAAAATGTTCTCTCCTTGTAACACTAGGCCGCGCATCAGGGTGAGGGTGCTGGCAGGGTGTCATGAAACTGTCCAAGGATTTGGAAAGTGTTACCCTGCCTCTGTTGAAACTGCAGTGTGTTTCCCTTGTCTCCCCTCCTCGGTTGGCCAAGGAACTACGAACTCTGCCGTCAGCGTTGTCAGATGGAAACTTTTGGAGCAATTTTTCAACAAGGATCTTCTGGTATTGCACCGTTTTGCTTGTCCTCTCCACCAGAGGAATAGATGAGAAGTTCTCTTTGTAGCGAGGGTCAAGAAGGGTGAACAACTAGTAATCCGTGTTGTCTAAAATGCGTATAACGCGCGGGTCGCAGGGAAGGCAGCCTAACATGAAGCCAGCCATGTGTGCCAGAGTACCAACAGGCAAGACTTTGCTGTCGTCATCAGGAGGATCACTCTCAATCTCCTCATCCTCTTTTTCCTCTTCTGCCCACCCACACTGAACAGATGGAAGTTAAACTTTCATGTGTATTACCCTCTGTAGCGGAGGCAACAGGTCCTGCTCCTCCTCCACCTCTTCTTCATAGTCCAATTCGCGCTGAGAAGACAAACTGAGGGTGGTCTGGCTATCACCCTGTGTAATGTCTTCCACCATTTCCACCTCTTCCACATACAAAGCGTCGTCCCTTAATTGTGAGCAGCAAGCGTTTGAGTAGACACAGAAGTGGGATGGTTACGCTGATAAAAGCGTTAGTGCCGCTCACCATCTGTGTTGATTCCTTTCTTAAAACCTCACAGAGGTCAGACATCCATGCCCACTACTCGCTTGTGAATAGCGGAAGCTGACTGGAAAGGCGACGACCATGTTGTAGTTGGTATTCCACTACTGCCCTCTGCTGCTCACAAAGCCTGGCTAACATGTGGAACGTGGAGTTCCAGTGCGTGCTCACGTTGAACAACAGCCGGTGAGCTGGCAATTATAAGCGCTGCTGCAGCGTTGACAGACCGGCTGAAGCTGTCAATGACTTGCAGAAATGTGCACACACGCGGCGCACCTTCACCAGTAGCTCAGGGAAATTGGGGTAGGTTTTGAGAAACCGCTGAACCACAAGGTCGGTCACGTGGGCTAGGTATTGGATGTGTCTGAGCTTTCTGAGCTCCAAAGCCGCCACCAAATTACGGCCATTATCAGACACAACCATGCCTGGTTGTAGGTTGAGTGGCGAGAGCAACAGCTCAGTCTGGTCTCTTATCCCCTGCCAAAGCTCTGCGGCGGTGTGCTGTTTGTCCCCTAAGCATATTAGCTTCAGCACGGCCTGTTGCCGCTTCCCCACTGCAGTGCTATACTGCTTCCAGCTACCAACTGATGACTGACTGGTGCTCAACCCGGATAAATCGTAGGTGGAAGTGGAGGAGGAGGCGGAGGAAGAGAAGGGGGGTTTGGAGCCACTAACGTAGGTGCTGGCGGAAACCCTGATCGGCGTAGGACCCGCAATACTTGGTGTCGGTAGCACGTCTGCCATACCAGGGTACGACTCGCTCCCGGACTCCACAACATTCACCCAGTGTGCCATCAGGGAAATGTAGCGTCCCTCGCCGAATGCACTTGTCCATGGGTCTGTGGTTAAGTGGACCTTCCCAGTAACTGCGTTGGTCAGGGCACGTGTGATGTTACGGGACACATGTTGGTGAAGGCAGGCACAGCACACCTTGAAAAATAGTGGCAGCTGGGGACTGCATAATGTGGGACGGCCGCCAACATCAGGCTGCGGAAGGCATCAGTGTCCACAAGCCTAAATGACATCATTTCCAGGGCCATTAATTTGCAAAGCTGCGCATTTAGTGCTATGGCCTGTGGGTGGGTGGCTGGGTATTTGCGCTTGCTTTCAAGGTCCTAGGGTAAGGACATTTGGACGCTGCGCTCCGACATGGAAGTGGATGTGGTTGCTGATGGTGCTTGCGAAGGTCCAGGTGCAGGGTGGGAGGCATCCGGGCCTTTGCCTTCAACAGGGGATTGGCCAGCACGTAACATAGGGGAAGAGGAGGCAGTGGTGTGACCCGCAGACACAGATTGTGGACCCAGGCGTTCGTCCTACTTATTACGGTGCTTGGATGCCATGTGGAGGATCATGCTGGTGGTGGTGAGGTTGCTAGTGTTCACACCCCGGCTCATTTTCGTATGACACAGGTTGCAAACTACTATTCTTTTGTTGTCCGCACTTTCCTCAAATAAAACGCCATGCTGCGGAACATCTACCCCTTGTGAAGGGAGATTTCCACAATGGGGTGCTCCGTGGAACAGTTGCGGGCATGTTTGGTGTGACCCGCCTTCTCCCTTTTGCCACAACCTCAGTGATTGACAACTGTGTCTCATCCTCTTCATCAACCTTTTGAGACAGTAATTGTGGTTGACTCATTGGCAACTGTGTCTCATCATCATCCACCTCATTAAACATTAATTGCCGTTCCCCACTGTCATGTTCTTGTGACTGTCGATGCTAAAGAGGTTGGGAATCAGGGCACAAGATCTCATGTCCCTCTTCAAGCGTGCTCAGAATATCGGCCGCGTTGACAGACCGGCTGAAGCTGTCAATGACTTGCAGAAATGTGCACACACGCGGCGCACCTTCACCAGTAGCTCAGGGAAATTGGGGTAGGTTTTGAGAAACCGCTGAACCACAAGGTCGGTCACGTGGGCTAGGTATTGGATGTGTCTGAGCTTTCTGAGCTCCAAAGCCGCCACCAAATTACGGCCATTATCAGACACAACCATGCCTGGTTGTAGGTTGAGTGGCGAGAGCAACAGCTCAGTCTGGTCTCTTATCCCCTGCCAAAGCTCTGCGGCGGTGTGCTGTTTGTCCCCTAAGCATATTAGCTTCAGCACGGCCTGTTGCCGCTTCCCCACTGCAGTGCTATACTGCTTCCAGCTACCAACTGATGACTGACTGGTGCTCAACCCGGATAAATCGTAGGTGGAAGTGGAGGAGGAGGCGGAGGAAGAGAAGGGGGGTTTGGAGCCACTAACGTAGGTGCTGGCGGAAACCCTGATCGGCGTAGGACCCGCAATACTTGGTGTCGGTAGCACGTCTGCCATACCAGGGTACGACTCGCTCCCGGAATCCACAACATTCACCCAGTGTGCCATCAGGGAAATGTAGCGTCCCTCGCCGAATGCACTTGTCCATGGGTCTGTGGTTAAGTGGACCTTCCCAGTAACTGCGTTGGTCAGGGCACGTGTGATGTTACGGGACACATGTTGGTGAAGGCAGGCACAGCACACCTTGAAAAATAGTGGCAGCTGGGGACTGCATAATGTGGGACGGCCGCCAACATCAGGCTGCGGAAGGCATCAGTGTCCACAAGCCTAAATGACATCATTTCCAGGGCCATTAATTTGCAAAGCTGCGCATTTAGTGCTATGGCCTGTGGGTGGGTGGCTGGGTATTTGCGCTTGCTTTCAAGGTCCTAGGGTAAGGACATTTGGACGCTGCGCTCCGACATGGAAGTGGATGTGGTTGCTGATGGTGCTTGCGAAGGTCCAGGTGCAGGGTGAGAGGCATCCGGGCCTTTGCCTTCAACAGGGGATTGGCCAGCACGTAACATAGGGGAAGAGGAGGCAGTGGTGTGACCCGCAGACACAGATTGTGGACCCAGGCGTTCGTCCTACTTATTACGGTGCTTGGATGCCATGTGGAGGATCATGCTGGTGGTGGTGAGGTTGCTAGTGTTCACACCCCGGCTCATTTTCGTATGACACAGGTTGCAAACTACTATTCTTTTGTTGTCCGCACTTTCCTCAAATAAAACGCCATGCTGCGGAACATCTACCCCTTGTGAAGGGAGATTTCCACAATGGGGTGCTCCGTGGAACAGTTGCGGGCATGTTTGGTGTGACCCGCCTTCTCCCTTTTGCCACAACCTCAGTGATTGACAACTGTGTCTCATCCTCTTCATCAACCTTTTGAGACAGTAATTGTGGTTGACTCATTGGCAACTGTGTCTCATCATCATCCACCTCATTAAACATTAATTGCCGTTCCCCACTGTCATGTTCTTGTGACTGTCGATGCTAAAGAGGTTGGGAATCAGGGCACAAGATCTCATGTCCCTCTTCAAGCGTGCTCAGAATATCCAAGTGTGGGATCACTTGTTTGGCCAGACTGTAAATGGTGGGGGGAAAGAGGATCAGGGTGAAGATTGTGTTGACCAGACCCCTGGCTACTGAGACTGGACTTAGTGGAAGACAGGGTGGTGCTTAACCGACTGGAAGCATTATCTGCTGCAATCCAACCGACCACCTGGTCGCACTGGTTTGACTTCAAGAGTGGTGTCCTACGCCGCCCTGCAAACTGGGACATGAAGCTAGGTATCGTGGATGATTGTTTTTCTTGTGCTCTGGCAGCAGGCACAGTTTATCCGCGCCCAGGGCCACGGCATCTGTGTGCACCATCAGCATTACCGCCACGTACATAGGTGTGGAGAGAGACCTCTTCCACTCCTAAGATCTCTCCTTGCTCCTTTCTTACACCCCTAAACGGCAGATAGAGAAGGGGGAGAATGCATGTAAGCTCACACACGCAACTGCTATCGGGAGGTAGGTGTGAAGAGTGACCTCTTCCACTCTTGAGGTCTCCCCTTACTCCTTTCTTACACCCCTAAGCGGGGAAGGAGAAAGGGGAGAAGGTACGTTCAGATCACACATACATACTCCTATCAGAACCTAGGTGTGGAGAGAGACCTCTTCCACTGCTGGGGTCTCCTCTTGCTCTTTTCTTACACCCCTAAGCAGGGGAAAGAGAAGGGGGAGAATGCACATTAAAGTTGCCCACATACACTTCTATCAGGAGGTACATTCTGTGGGTCTATTAGTTAGCAAGTACTATCCCATGCCAGAGGTAAAAAATAGTGGCTCCCTGCCTAAAATAAGATGCCCGTGAGCAAACCCTCCCTACATATTTCACCATCGCATCAGCATCATCAGGGGAGTTTTGGTTGTGTAGTATTACAATCTACTACAGCACTATCCCAACTAAGTTGCAATACCAGGGGCAGCCACTGAATGTGCAGAGTCAAACAAGTCAAGTGTTGGAAGAGTTGGACGTCCATGATAAAAATATTTCCGACCTATTGAAGTCCTAATTAATCTCCTTAACACCAGAAGAATGACAACTCCAACTACATGACAATGAATACTGCTTTATTTGGATTGCCTGCTCTTTGTTCACGTACGTCACATAACTTAATAAATGAAACAATGTTGAATATTAAAACGACATGCAGTGATACAGTGAACACTTCACCTAGATGGAAAAGCTCAGGTAAAAATTCTTTGTCCTTTTCTCTTTTTGTAGGAGTAACAGTGCTCCCTTACAGCTTCATCCAACCCAGGGCATTGTCTATCAGACAGGTGTGCAGCCCTTCCTGCCTTCCTGCCGACAGAACACCTGTTCATTAACCTTGATCTGTCCAAAAATATGGAATCCAGCGAAAACAGGAAAAAGTGCGACATTCTTGTGGAAACGTTAGTAATTCTGAGACACTATGCATGCAGATTTTGACAGCTTCTTATAAAGGAACTGAGCAGCAGCGGATCTTTACTGTACCTCTGTTTACCACCAAATTCATAAAAAAGTTTTTTGGTTCTATGATGGAATACCGACATACATACAGCAACCAATGGAGGCTATAATTCCCCAGACTAGGGAGCTGCGCTGGCTTTGCCATGTGCTTGTGGCCTAAGCATGTGGGTGCTTGTGTGGGTTTCCTCCGGGTACTCCAGTTTCCTCCCACACTCCAAAGACATACTGATAGGGAATGTAGGGCTGTAGTAGACAGCCGGACGCGGCTGACAATTGTCGAGAGGGAAACGTTTGCTATGGGAGGAGACTTCTGCTATTAGATGCAGCGATCTCCTCCGCATCATGGAGAGGTGCGATTGCTATGCCATTGCTCGTCCCCATGCTGTATAGTGGTTTGCCAGTGGCAGATCATGATTAGACACCACGATCTGCCGCCTGCAAACTATTATTTTTTAACTTGTCAAAAGATTTGGATTGCCCGATCATCAGGCGTTTTTTCTCGTTCATCAGGCAATCGGCAGCAGTATTACAATGCAAGATGATCGCTGACGAGAGTCCATACAAACTCTCCTTAGCAATTATCTGTTGAAAAATTGGCAGGTGTAAGGCTAGGTCTACACAACGACATTTGTCGCGCAACATTTTGTTGCACCAATGTCATGTGACAATTTTTATAATAATAGTCTATGGTGTCGCACTGCGACAGTCGCAAAAAATCAATTCAAAATAGATTTTTCTGCGACTGACGCGTCGCTGTCGTAGCATGTCGCAGTGCGGCACCATAGATTATCATTATAAAAATTGTTGCGCGACAGTGGTGCGACAAAACGTCGCTCAACAAATGTTGCAGTGCAGTTGTGCCCTTTGTGTCGCGCGACACATGTCGTCGTGTAGACCTAGCCTAATACAGGTTTTAGGTTGTGAGCGCCACTGACTCTAAGCTGTGTGTCAAAATTAGAGGAGCTCAGGTGGAACTTGACACAGTCTTCTCTTCAAGGTTTCAGGAGCTTCAAAAAATCCTGCAGACTGACAGATTTTGAGCAAGTTTTCCTGAAGTTTATTGTTACAATTTCAGAAGTCCCACAGAAATGGAGTTGAGCCGTGGACATAGCACTGCTGCATTCTCATGGGGCAGATCGCCAGCAACTGCTGTTCTTATGATTGCTTGAGGTCCCAGCAGTCGGACCCAAAGCGATCAAACATTTACTCAATATCCTGTGGATAGGGAATAAGTGTTATTAGCGGAACACCCTGTGGATAGAGAACAAGTGTTATTAGTGACTAAACCCCTTTAAGTACACTAAAGGAAAGTAACTTCTATAATCTACAAGTTACAAATATCTAAGTATTTCCAGTGGGTATTGTCAGGGCATATATGCAGAGGCTGGATGGATAAAGTTAATCCATATTGTAATAATCCTTGCCTTGGGGAATTCCTCCGTCCACCGAGGCCTTCTATATTGTGCTTTTTTTTACCTGATGCTGTGGCAACTTAATGTTGAATGCCCAGTATTAAAGGGCATCTGTCAGCAGATTTGTACCTGTGAAACTGGCTGACCTGTTAAATGTGTGCTTGGCAGCTGAAGGCATCTGTGTTGGTCCCATGTTCATAAGTGCCCGCATTACAGAAAAAAAAAAAGTTTTAATATATGCAAATGAGCCTCTAGGAGCAATGGGGGCGTTGTTGTTGCACCTACAGCAAGAATGCTCAACCTGCGGCCCTCCAGCTGTTGTAAAACTACAACACCCAGAATGCCCTGCTGTAGGCTGATAGCTGTAGGCTGTTCGGGCATGCTGGGAGTTGTAGTTTTGCAACAGCTGGAGGGCCGCAGGTTGAGCATGCCTGACCTAGAGGCTCTCTTCTCTCTGCAACTGCTGTGCCCTCTCCACTTTGACAGGACCAGGCAGTGAATGCGTCATCACACCTGGACCTGTCAATCAAAGTGCAGAGAGTGCAGAAGTTGCAGAGAGAGCAGAGCCTCTAGGTGTAGGGACAACACCCCTGTTGCTCCTAGAGGCTCATTTGCATATATTAAAACATAACTTTTCTCAGCAATGCGGACACATATGAACATGGGACCAACACAGATGCCTTCAGCTGCCAAGCTCACATGGAACAGGTCAGCCAGTGTCATAGGTACAAATCTGGTGATAGATGCCCTTTGAGAGAATAATTAGGAGGTGAGAGCTGCATTTACATTTTAAAAGTAGCAAATCCAAAAGATATAAAATATATTAATAATAATCTTTATTACACCCACAGCAAAAAAAATAAAAAAAATAAAAGAAGGTAAAATATAGTATGCAATAAGGACCCTATGAGGGACCCCAAATCCAATCCTACATATCAGTGCACACCTAATTCAATAGTACAGGTACCCAGACAAACCGCAAATAGAACAATATAATCCAATAAAATAGCACACATAATATCAAATATAAATACCCATACAGTATAATGCAGATGTCCAGGGTAAAAGTGTTTTCCGAGATTTAAATACTGATGACCTATCCTCTGGATAGATCATCAGTATCTGATAGGTGGTGATCCGACACCTGGGACCCCCGCTGATCAGCTGTTTGAGAAGGCACTGGCGCTCCTGTAAGCGCTGTGGCCTCCCCCATGCTCACAAAGCACAGCGCCGTACATTGTATCGCAGCTCAGCCCCATTCACTTCTATGGGGCTGAGCTGCGCCTAGGCCAGTAATGGCGAACCTTTTAGAGACTGAGTGCCCAAAATGCAACCGAAAACCCACTTATTTATCGCAAAGTGCCAACACGGCAATTTATCCTGAATACCACAGTCCACAAGTATATCTATATTTAGCTACAGTATAATAGCCTGCATTCAGTGCGTGCGCTGCTTGTGCCGTTTATATTGCGCCCTGCGCTGATGAATGGCAGGAAAAGTCTAAGGTATATTGGTACACTATAGACTTTTTCCAGGGTGTGGGTTCCCACAGAGAGGACCTGAGCGCCGCCTCTGGCACCCGTGCCATAGGTTCGCCACCACTGGCCTAGGCCATGTGACCAATGGGCGTGACATCACATGGCCTAGGGCAGTGATGGCTAACCTCCAGCACTCCAGCTGTGGTGAGACTATGACTCCCAGCATGCTCTGTTCTGAAAACAGCTAAGCAAGTGTGCATCTTGGGAGTTGTAGTTTAACCACAGCTGGAGTGCCGGAGTGCAGCCATCACAGGCCTATGGAAAGCTGCTACTGCGAGCACTGCTGCCTTCTCATACAGCTGATCAGCAGGGGAACAGGTGTTGGACCCCCACTGATCAGATACTGATGACCTATCCTGAGAATAAGTCATCCGTATTTAAGTCTCGGAAACCCCTTTAGGGCTCATGCACACAATTGTATGTATTTTGCGGTTAGCAAAAAACAGATTTTCAAAAAATATGTATGATGTCCCTGTGCATTCCGTATTTTGCGGAACGGAACAGCTGGCCCCTAATAGAACAGGACTATCCTTGTCCGTAATGTGGACAAAAATAGGACATGTTTTTTTTTTTGGGCGGAACGGAAATATGGACATATGGAAAGAAAATACGTTCATGTGCATGAGCCCTTAATGTGAGCACATGCTTATCGCCGGTAGATACCTGCTTCCTCAGGGGTCTTTGATGCAGTTTTACTGCTGACAAGTTTTCAACAGATGGTGATAGTGGTTTCATCAGTTGAAATTTCATCAATGGGAAAAATGCAGTAAAAACGCATGCAGTTTTTTAAAACCACGTGTAGCTTTTCCATTGTGTTTTTCCAGCTGGTTCCAAAACTGCAGCATGAAAAGCTGACCTACAGGGTGGGATATTATGAAGACCCTATCAGACTAGCAACTTTTGGGGCAGTTATTGTGGATGTGTATAGGGGAGTTAGGAGATAGAGAGAGACTGTTTGGCCGACAGTTATTAAAGGGAACCTGTCACCTCCAAAAAACATCCCAAGCCGGCAGCAGGACCTGAGAGTAGCCACCAGCATGTTTGTAACGATTATTTTCTTCCTGCAGGCAAATGAAGCAAAATCAGTAAAAACGTTCTTTAATCCCCTGCCGGTGCGCTTCTCTAGTCAGGCTTAAAGTCACGGAGGCAGCGGCCTCCTTGCTTCAAGTCACGGTAACCATGCTTCCTTCCCTGCCCCTTCGTTGTGACTGACAGCCGGCAGTTCGGCAAACCCAGTTGAACTGTCGAGCATAAGCGCTGTCAATCACAACGAAGGGGCAGGGAAGGGGGCGTGGCTACTGTGACTTGAAGCAAGGAGGCCGCTGCCTCCGTGACTTCAAGCCTGACTAGAGAAGCACGCCGGCAGGGGATTAAAGAACGTTTTTACAGATTTTGCTTAATTTGCCTGCCGGAAGAAAATAATCGTTACAAACATGCTGCTGGCTACTCTCAGGTACTGCTGCCGGCTTGGGATGTTTTTTGGAGGTGACGGGTTCCCTTTAAATATGTATGGCAGCCTTTAGGCAGCAACTGAACAGTCGTTTATTGAACTTGAACTGGAAAAAATTGCACGTATAAGAATCTGAGCAACTTTTACAAGAACCAAATTGTGATGGCTGGGTCAGAGCATCTCTAAAAGACAGGTCTTGTGGGGTCTTCCCAGTATGCTGTGTAGTATCTACCAAAATTGATCCAAGGAAGGACAACCGGGAAACCTAGAAAAAGAGCCCTGGGTGTTGAAGGCTCAATGATATGTGCAGGGCCTATCTGGTCTAATAAGCGAGCCTAAACAATATCAGGCAGGTGTTTTCAATGTTATGGCTGATTAGAGTGTATTTGAAATTTCCATATATCAATTCCGATATGCAAGCATAATTTATTTTTTAGGAAACCAAATGTGAAGCTATACTTAAAGGTCTGTGTTAGGTCTATGGTCGGCTATAACGTATTTTTATTGGCTAGTCACGGTTCATGGATCAGGATAAAAAAAAAAAATCACCGGCCAGAGTTCAAAAGGTTGTGAATGTTGGAATGGCATTTGTGTATTCACCAGGAGCAAATGTAAACAGACAGCAGCTAAAAGCCTCCTTAAAACTGACAATGTGCACAGACCCCTCACTATAAAAGCAGCTCTGCCTGTAACAACCAGGACAACTTTGCATGAAGACTAACCCTATCACTATGCAGATATGGTTAACTGTTACCAGGCTCTGAATGTATGTGATATTCGACCTCCTCAAAAGCCATTATTCGACATGCTTACTATAGAAGCCCCATAGCAGGATTTACTCTTGCCTGTAGACTGTGCCTGGTATTGCAGTTCAGACCAGTTCACTTAAAGGGGTTGTACAGATATACTGTCCTGATCAAAAGTTTAAGACCACTTAACAAATGGCAAAAAAAATATATTTTACATTGTTGGTTCTTAACAAGGTTCCAAGTAGAGCTTCAACGTGCAACAAGAAGAAATGAGAGTGAGACAAAACATTTTTTGAGCATTCAATTAATTGAAAATAACGATTAAACTGAAACAGGCAGTTTTTCAGCCGTTTCAAATTTTAGGACCACATGCCTTTAAAAGGCCAAATCTGTGCAAAGATGTGGATTCATTGTCATTTTCGGTCAGGTAGTCACACGTTGTGATGGCAAAGGCAAAAAAACTCTCCCTTTTTGAACGTGGTCGGCTTGTTGAACTGCATAAGCAGGGTCTCTCACAGCGAGCCATCGCTGCTGAGGTGGGACGCAGTAAGACAGTCATTTGGAATTTATTAAATGATCCTGAGGGTTATGGAACAAAAAAGTCAAGTGGAAGACCCCCCAAAAATTCATCAGCACTGAGCCGGAAGATCCAATTGTCTGTCCGTCAAGACACTGGACGATCCTCGACCCAAATTAAGGCCCTAACTGGTGCTGACTGCAGCCCCATAACCATCAGACGGCATCTGCGACTGAAGGGCTTCAAAAACAAAAAACGTCTTCACAGACCTCGTCTCCTTGAAAGCCACGGAACTGCTCGTTTGGACTTTGCAAGAGAGCACCAAACATGGGACATTCAAAGGTGGAAGAAAGTTTTATTCTCTGATGAGAAAAAATGTAACCTTGATGGTCCTGATGGTTTCCAACGTTACTGGCATGACAAGCAGATCCCACTTGAAATGTTTTCTATGCGCCACAGTGGAGGGGGCGCCATAATGGTCTGGGGTGCTTTTTCCTTCAGTGGAACAATGGAGTTTCAGGAAGTGCAGGGGCGTCAAACGGCCGCTGGCTATGTCCAGATGTTGCAGAGAGCATTCCTCATGACTGAGGGCCCTCGTCTGTGTGTTAACGACTGGGTTTTTCAACAGGACAACGCTACAGTACACAATGCCAGCAGGACAAGCGACTTGTTCCAGGAGAATAACATCACTCTTTTGGCCCATCCTGCGTGTTTCCCTGATCTAAATCCAATTGAGAACCTTTGGGGATGGATGGCAAAGGAAGTTTACAAAAATGGACAACAGTTCCAGACAGTAGATGGCCTTTGTGCGGCTGTCTTCACCACTTGGAGAAATATTCCCACTCACCTCATGGAAACGAATTTTGGAAGTGATAAACACAACGGCGGAGCTACTCATTACTGAGTTCATGTTTGGAGGTTGGATTTCTGTTTTGGGGGGGTTTAGTTTTTTTTGGAGGTGTGGTCCTAAACTTTTCATCAGCTGAAAAACAGCCTGTTTTAGTTTATTCGTTTTTTCATTGAATTGAATGCTCAAAAAATGTTTTGTCTCACTCCCATTTCTTCTTGTTGCATACTGAAGCTCTACTTGGAACCTTGTTAAGATCCAGCCATGCTAAATATGATTTTTTGCCATTTTTCAAGTGGTCTTAAACTTTTGATCAGGACTGTATATATTGATGACCTATCCTCAGGATAGATCATCAGTATCATATCGACAGGGGTCTGACACCCGGCAACCCGCCGATCAGCTGTTTGAAGAGGAGGTGGGCTCAATGCTAGTGCTGCTTCCTCTTGATTACACTATGCGTCGTCTCAAGACGTTTCAGCAGTGCAGTGTAATGACGAGTACTCGCTCCAGTCACTTGAATTATATTACGCCACCGCTGCAAAGGAGACGGCACGCAATGTAATCAAGAGGAAGTAGCGCTCGTATGGAGCTCCGCCTGTTCTTTAAACAGCTAATCAGGGGGTGTGAACCCCTGTCCATCTGATACTGATGATCTATCCTGACAATAGGTCATCAATATATATGGCCTGCACAACCCATTTAAGCCAGCAGACAAGAGTAGTGTTCCTGAAAGAAAGGACCTGTGAGTCTCATGTAACCCTTTGAACCAGCACATCAGCCGGCGCCTCTATATAACTCTGGCAGATCCACCACCTGCTATAGGGGTTTATTATGACTGGTGTCTAAAACGCCTCTCTTAATAAATGACCCCCTTAGTGTTTTTTTCCTCATGGATTCCATTGGGGTGAATGACACCGGACTGCACAATGGCTCATTGGTTGCAATGTTAGCACTTGAGTCCTGGGTTTTGGGAATGTTTTCAGAGAATGAGTATGTTCTCCATCTGTTAAAGTGAATTCACATCAGCACTAATGATTGTTCTGTTCCATTATAGGAGCAGAACATCAAAAATAACAGACGTGCCAGATCCACCACATACCTGAAACTAGTGGTGCCAGATGGGGTCTGTAGGCAGGGCCGGACTGGGATTCCTTGGGCCCACCAGAGGAAATTATTCTCAAGGCCCAACCCCCATATCATCAATATAGTCTAATAGGTTTTGATGCAAAGAAATGCCCTTTTTATCCTGGACCTTTGAGAGCCACTATGATATCATAGAACCTGGGCCCACCGGAGGGCCAGTTCGTAGGGTTCCTGTTGGGGAGTCCAGCATTTTACCAGATAAAATAGTCCTACATGAATCTTAAACAAAGCCTCTGACACAGATGTGAACACAGTTTTAGTGTGTTTCTTCTAAGGAACCCAGTGTCGTGCCAAAGATTGGCTCCAAGCACACTGGCCCTAATATGTAGATGTAGGAGCTAGAAATAGTGAAATAGACTGTGAGCCACAATGAGTGCATGATATTTTTTTAACACAATTGTTGCATGCAATATGCTATATAACTTATAGGAAGTAAATAGTAATAACGATAATTCTCACCATTTTCCACGATGGAGGGCATAAGGGTTGACACAAGAGTTGTATTCTGGTCACTTGCATTGTAACTCTAGTTTGAAGAAATAGGCGCATTACATTTGACCAAACAAAAGAAAAAAACTAAACCAGTTGACCAGTTTAAACATGGCCAAAACTTCCCTTGCGACAAGAGAATTCTTTCAAATAGGTAAAAATCCACCGGAATAAAAGAAAAGGTCAAACAGTGTCATTGCTTTAAGATCCTGCAAGCAGCACAGCTGATGGATGCACTGTTTGTAAGGAACACTATTAGAAATATAAGGGATACACATTTCTCTTGTGAGCCTGACAAACAGATCTGCTGGGGGGATGGGGGCTGAGAAATTTCAGAGGGGTGAGGGGTGAAAAGAAAGATAAAAGAATGTTTAAAGTAAAAAAGACTTTAAAAAACCCTAGTGTGAGATGCAGGAGGGAGGGGAGTGGAATGGTGGGAGAAAACACACAATTGAACACTTCACAATGATGGGAAATTGCTGAGAAATGACCATGCTTGTAACATGCTGCATCAATGTATTTAGCCTCAATTCATAGCCTTATGATATGTCCAGGTGAGTATGTCAGTACTAGTGCTCTTCATGCTGGAGACTAGGGCTTTTCTTGGTCTAAGGGGCAATAGCTAGCGCCGATTGACGATAATCAAGTCAATTGGGGCTTGTTTAAAAAGAGATTTTCACATGGACCCAAGCAAAATGAATGGGGGATGAATGATCGGCATTACGATTGTTCATACCCCATTAACTTTGTATATTGTCGGCAGCAAACTCCTGTGTACACAAGGCAGGGTGCTGCCAACAAAAGAACATTTAGGGGTCACATGAAAGATGTTTTCAACTGACGAATGAGCGCCCTGCTCGTTTGCCAGATGATTGACGGCTCATTTACAAGGGACAAATATTGGGGACAAGTGTTTTTCACAGATTTCTTATACATCTGCAAGAAGAAATATCTTAGTATACTTCACCATGTGGTGTATTATGGATATAATGCTTCAAGAGGAAAACATGGCGGCCGCATATAGGACCAAAACATGGGCCCATAGGGACTCCACGTGCCACAGGGTCCGTGCATGTGGCATCACCTAATCTAAGGCCCCTTTCACCTGAGGGAGTATTCCACGCGGGTGTAATGCGTGATGCGAACGCATTGCGCCCGCACGGAATCTGGACCCATTCCTTTAAATGGGGCTGTGTACATGAGCGATGTTTTTCACGCATCACTTTTGCATTGCGTGAAAAACACAGCATGTTCTATATTCTGCAATTTTCAACGCCGGCCCCATAGAAGTGAAAAGAGCTGCGTGAAAATCGCATAGCATCCGTAAGCAAGTGCGGGAGTGATGTGTTTTTCATGGATGGTTGCTAAGAGATGTTGTTTGTATACATTCAGTTTTTTATCACGCGTGTGCAAAACGCATTAAATCGCACTGAACCCGAGTGAAAAAAACTGAACAACTGAATGCGATCGCAAAGAAAACTAAATTAACTTGTTTGCGAAACCGCACAGTTTTCACCGAAACGCATTCGCAACGCATCCGGACCTAATCGGGACATGCTCGTCTGCAAGGGGCTTAAGATTGTACCACAAAATCATATTTGCAGAGTTAAGGCCCTTCTACATGGGTTGATGATCGGACACACAAACATTCCTGCAAATATTAGTTACTGATTATAGTCCCGTGTAAACATCCCGCTCATATGTCCGCTGACCAGATCCTGTATGCAGGCATAAAAGTGCTCATTTGTCGGCAGCACATCACCCTGTGTAAATGGGAATGTGCTCCCGACAAAAATATAAAATAGCCGCACGAATGAAGTAGTGAATGATCATTCATGTGCCTTAAATGAGTACTGATCAACTTGCTATATGGTGGATCGGTCGTGCACAGTGTAAAAAAAACTCTTGCCCAACATGATGCCTAAGAGTCTCACTCTAAGGTCTGTTCAGATGGATGTGACTAGTAAGCTGTAGTTACAATATGGCTTTTATCCTACAACTATATGGACGTATGCCAGCTTTCCCACATATAACTTTAGCTGACTAATGTATGACGGTGGAAAGAAGACCTGTCACAAATCCAATGAAAAAATGTTGGAGTTGTTTTCCGGCAAAATGATGGACACTTTGCCAAGAAACCTGACGGGTCCCATTATAGTTAAAGGGGGTTTTCTAAGACTTTTTTAACCTCTGGATAGGTCATCAGTATCTGATCAGTGGGGGTTCGACACTGGGGACCCCTACGATCAGCTGTTTCAGAAGGTATTGGTAGTCACAGTAGTGCTGCGGCCTTCTCTCAGCTTACCAAGCCGTACATTGCATAGCGGATGTGCTTCGTATGGCAGCTCAGCCTCATTCACTTCCATGGGGCTGAGCTGTGCCTAGGCCATGAGAACAATGAACGTGACATTACATGGCCTAGACAAAGAAGCAAGAAGACCGTGGCACCACTGCCTTCTCAAACAGCTGATCGGAGGGGGTCCCAGGTGTCAGACCTCTCAAACAGCTGATCGGAGGGGGTCCCGGGTGTCAGACCTCTCAAACAGCTGATCGGAGGGGGTCCCGGGTGTCATACCTCCACCGATCAGATACTAATAACCTTTCAGAAGATAGGTCATCAATAAAAAAAAAGTCTCGGAAAACTCCTTTAATGGTGTCCATTCAGACGACATCGGTGCTCATCATATGCCGGATCTGGCACTGCTGTTATTTTGTTTTTCTATCCCTGGATGGATGACAGTACAAATGTGAACCTAGACAGATATAATGGTGTCCTACGTGCCCAAAACAGATTGACAGGCACAGTATAGGGTCCTTTTACATGGGCAGATATCCTCCTGGTAACAAGTGACGATCAATGATACAGCATGTCAATTGGCACTTGCTACATGCATCTGTATGCAATAATTATCTTTAGTATGGGGATGAACAATCGGTAATATGATCATTCAAGCATGTACACTTTTTATTCGTCGTCAGCACATCTTTGCTTAGGTCAGGTTCACATCACCGTTTACTCTTCTGTTCTTCTCATCCAACAGAAGAAGAAAAAAAAATTGGATCCTGTATTTTAACCCTTTTTTTATGTCACATGTGGGGTCTTTAAAGATGGTGCCCACTCCTGAGCAGGACCGGGCGCTATAGCAACGGGGTGCCTGCTGTTTCTTACAGCAGACACCCACAGCTAATGTCCGTGATCAGTGGTAATGCTGATGGCGGATATTTAATCACTCAGACCCTAAGCGTGCTGAAAACCGAAAACGTGTGCTTCCAGTGATGCTCCGGCTCCCGCATGCGGCGATAGGAGGAGCCAAGGCTTGTGTGCAGCAGCCCCTGTCATAGTGAATGGCAGGAGGATGCTGTACAGTCTTTCCTATGGAGCCCTTGTCTGTCATAGGGCTCCATAGGAAAGTTGTAAAATCATCATAGACTCCAATGCAAGTGCATTGGAGTCTATGATAATAGCAATCTAATGATTGCATGTTATAGTTCCCTATTAGAACCATAAAAAAAGTGTAAAAAAAAAATGAATAAAGTTTTTACAAATAAAAAAATTAAACAGTTCAAATCACCCCCCTTTCCCCAAAATGAGAATAAAAAATATAAAAAATACACATCATGGGTATTGCCACATGCAAAACCCCCCATAATATAAAAAATATGAAAGTATTAATCCCGGAAAAAGGCAAAATGAAAAAAGGGGTCAAAATGGCCGTTCTTCTCTTCCCGCAAATTTTTTTAATAAAAAGTGATCAAAAAGTTATACAAAAAGGGACGATCTGAAAAGTACAGATCATCCTGCAAAAAATTAGCCCCTATACACCTCCGCACACATAACTACAAAAAAGTTATAGTGGTCAGAATATTACAGAAAAAAATAAATAAAAATAATTATTTTTTGCAAGGAAAAGTATACTTATGTGGCATTACCGGATTCATACTGACCTGGAGAATAAAGATCACAAGTCAGTGATTTACCTCATAATCAACGCCTTAAAAAAAACTACCGTAAAACAGTGGCAAATTTGCGTTTCTATCCAATTCCCACTAAGGAACCCGGCCTTAGCAGTAAAGCAGATCTGGTCATGAAAGTCAAATTTCCTACATTTTATTGGCTCCTCTGGGAGCCAATATCAGGAATCTAACGTGTATGGAGGGAAGGCTTTAGATATGAGTGACAGCTAGGAACATGGTTCTTGGTGATCCAATTACTGAACAATGCGGCCCAATTTAAAGCTACAAATAGTTAATCTAGATTAACAAGCCTTCCCGACTGAATACTGGAAATCCTGTCACTGTCACCACGTTATCAGAATTTCCAGCAGTCTAGGGAAATTCAGTCACACAGATGGATCACTCTCAGATCTTCACTGCCTTTCAGGAATGACGACGGTGTATGCAGTCTAGCATTAATTGACGTGTCAACTGAAGTAGCAGGTCAAAATATTTTGTCAGACAGGCAAAAGTTGCCAAAATGTGTAGTACATATGACAGGAGTGTGTGTATGTCACTGTAACATGCATCCATATAGAGTGCTCATCCTACATACACTACACTTTCCTTCATTCATATTGCTTTAATGCTCCATAATATATACCATACCCAGCCCTTGGTGATCCAATGTATATATGGTGCTTGCCAGTTGGTAACTCCATGGGTGTACGGTGATGTACACTCCTGTAGTGTTTAGTTAGTCAGTGGTATATCCGATATGTAGTCCTCAGAGCTTCCAAGGTGATCATTGCTTAAAGTTATGTACACCTAAGGTGGCTACTTTTGTTTATGTCTGCATTTTACTCATTCTTGGCTAAAAATCATATTTTAAATTGGCCTTTATTAAGATATTGAGCCATTCTGTCACAAAGTGTTAACTGTTTTTCTAACTGTGTGACTGGTACTTTCACTTTGTGCTAGTCATCTAATAAACCTTTTCTCTAAACTACTGAGAGGTCATAAACACTTATTTAAGCCACATTTGTATCAGTAAGACAAGAACTGAGCTATAATGAGTGCTTATAAGGTCAGAGAGCAGAGATAAGGAGTCATTCAGTTCCTCAAATGACGGAAAACACAGAAAATCCCCAGGCTGCTACTACAGCATCTCAGCTCTGTACAGAGAAAAGGACTCTGTATTTTTAATCAATACCAATTGAAAAAATATATTTTTAGCTAAAAATAAGTACAATGCAATAATTAAAAACATTCCCCCAAAGGTGTACATAGCCTTTAAAACATTATGGGTCAGATTTATTAAGACCGCCGTTTTGTACACTGCCCTTAATAGGGTTTGTACTGGGGTGAGATTTGCCACAATTATTACGAAGCTTATGGCCATCTACACCAGCCAGGCGCTGACATAGATTACAGGTATAATTTACACCAGTTTAGCAGAGTAAATTATAATAAACCCGCAATAAAGCTCATTGTGTGAAAAAATACAATGGGCTCTAGAAACATCTGCCACCTAATATGTAATCAAAACCTACACAGTGCATTCTTACTGTACACAGTGCGGATGGTTCATCAGTGCGGACCATATGTAAGGCTCCTCAACACCCTGCCCATGGGCCATGACTACTGTCGATCTGTCTGTTACATCATCAATTCACATCCTGTCATTGCCTCCATAACTATAGGAGGGTTCACCCAAGTCAACACAAGTAGGTATCATCAGCAGTACCATAGTGCAGCACAAAATACCATCCCAGGAGAACCAAATACCACAGTGCAGCACTAAATGCTGTCCTAGAAGCTGGCCCTCTGTGATGGCCATCAATAGCTCCTGTGTTCTGTCCTCTTCCTCCTATTCTTTCTAATTAAGATATGGAGCGGGGGGCTTAGAGGTGAGATATGGGCCACAGCACCAAGTCAACCCTACTCTTGGGCATCAGTCCACCAGGAAATTTCCCTGTAGGGTCTAAGGCCAGTCCGCCCCTGGTCCTCTCTCCTTCTGAACCAGTCTTGTTCGTGCTTATTGCAATTGCTTATCATTAATATTATATTATGTATGTACACCCCTTTTCATATATACTGCGCTTTAATAATAAGTCATAATAATAAGGGCCATATGTCACCGCTGTTTCCAACCCTCTTACATATTGACATGAGTGCTCTGCCTGACTTTTGGTGCTGCTGGGCGTCCCATCCCAGGGGCACCCTACTGACTTATGCCCTGTGCAGTTGAATAGTCGGCTTAACAGGATCGTCCCCACAACGCTAGCATTGGGTGCGGTTTCTCCCTATTATAACTTTGTAGAATACATGGACCCAGCCCTATATCCTTGGTAATAACAATATGTTAGTATGGCTAAGGAACCTTTTTTTCACCTAGATGAAACGGTAGATTTTATATCTTCTGAGTAATACAATTGTGTTTTTTTTATTCTTCTTGGAGTTCATCTCCCTTTAATGACCCATCTTTCCCAACATTGCACAGTCATCTCCACCTCATTAATCTGTCTATTGTAATTATGTCTGCGCGTATGATATTATCACTGAACAGTAACAGCAATTATGTACTCAGCATTAACAGGATGTGTGCACATAATGTCTCATTCTCCGGGTGATCTGCAGGTTAGGACGCTGGAAGTAGGTAATCTCTGGTATGTAGCTAGCCCGTTTCTTACTTCATTGGTAACAGAAATTATACTCAATTTCAGAAGTAAATATAGGTGAAAGATGGGAATACCCCATCTTCTCATTTTAAAGGGATATTACAGGATTTTGTTATTGATGGCCTAGCCTCAGGATAGGTCATCAATATCTGATCAGCGGGGGTCCGACACCGTGCACACCAACGATCAGCTATTCAACAGTAGCTCCTTTGAAGTGAATGGGAACAGTACTGCTGTAGCCAGTTCCATCCACAACGCTAGTTCTGGTGCAATTTTCAGTGCTAAAGTGCTGATCGGCGAGGCTGAGGGTTGTTGGACCCCTGCCGATCGGACATTGATCATACGACATCAATAACAAAATCCTGGAACACCCTTAAGGCAGATCACTAGGATATACCATAATACTATGAACAGTGTGAGTCCAACCTCTAGGACCCCAGGGAGATCCTAAGAAGTGATGCATGGACAGGAGTGATCGATGTGCAGGCAAAAACTGTTAAGGGTCCACAGAGTTTAAAGGAAATGTGTCACCAAAATTAAAATATTTATCTGCTTGTTAAAACCAGATAGTAACACATATCCTTTTTTCTATTCTGTTTTTATTTTCTTAATTACAGAATTCTTTATTCTATTTCCTGAACATGATTATGGGGGCGACCATCTTGCCTGAGCTGTTCTTAACAGCATTTAGAAAGCATTAAGAAAATTGCTTATGGGAACCCCCTGGACCAAAGACACAATGGTCAGGAGGGGACCACATTGACTTCTATGGGAGTGCTTTCTAGGCATGCTCTGTGACCTGTGCAGAGGCCATTGTACCAGGAAAGAATAGATAAGCTCTGACAATCACCTATTGTGAATGGTGGATCTTGTCTTATCTATACACAGAGGTGATATCATTACAGGCAGGATAAGAATGACAGATAAGCAGATAACTGCAGTAAAGTGATCTGTACAGACCAAGAAGTGGTGCCTATTATTAGGGTTAGTGGTCAATGCAGGATATTATGTTTTTTGTTTAAATATAGATAATGACATGAAAAATTAAAAATGTTAAACTATAAATATGATTTAAATAGGTCATTTTCTGATGACACATTCCCTTTAACTAGCAATTCACTCCCTTCATTTTTAGGACCCCCATCTGAACCCACTTTTTGATAGGACGGTACGTTAAGGTAATGCATCACCTATGACGCAACATAAAAGAATATGTCCCAATAGGGGAAAATTAATTTCTCATTGATTTCTCCCATGATCACTTCTGATACTGTCCCAATAAAACAAGAATAAACACAAGGTCGCCGAGGGACCAAATCCCCCTGTCCCTTCTTGCTCCTAAAAGATCCTTTTTTGGGAACGAACAAATACATTTGCATTAAAGGTATAGAATACGATTAGAAATAAGGATTTTGCTTTTCTCCAGAAACAGTTCCACTCCTGTCCATGGGCTGTGTCTGGTATTGCACTTGGATACTTATGTGAAACCTGATTACTTAGTAAACTAAGGCTACTTTCAATCTCGCGTTTTGTGCGGATCCGTCATGGACGGATCAGTTCAGATAATACAACCGTCTGCATCCGTTCAGAACGTTTGTATTATCTTTAACATAGCCAAGACGGATCCGTCTTGAACACCTATTGAAAGTCAATGGAGGACGGATCCGTTTTCTATTGTGCCATATTGTGTCAGTGAAAACGAATCCGTCCCCATTGACTTGCATTCTGTGCCAGGACGGATCAGTTTGGTTCCGTTTCGTCAGACAGACGCCAAAACAAGCAGCGTTTTGGTGTCCGCCTGCAAAGCGGAATGGAGACTGATCGGAGGCAAACTGATGCATTCTGAGCGGATCCTTATCCATTCAGAATGCATTAAGGCAAAACTGATCCATTTTGGACCGCTCGTGAGAGCCCTGAACGGATCTCACAAACAGAAACCAAAACGCCAGTGTGAAAGTAGCCTAAGGCTGCTGAGAGGACTGTAAGGACGTTTAAGATGAGGCATACAACAAACATCATCAGCATGCATAATGATGTAGGCAAGAAGAATGCAGCGAAGGCCTGAATGTGGCAATAGGCTGCCCCTTACACACGCACAGAGATAATGTGCTAAAAATGACATCAACCTGTAATTTTTAGCAAAGTGAAGATACTTTATATTATATATCTCCAAAGGCAGGTTAAGAAATTGACTTGTTTACCAATGCCTCATAATGCACTTCGATAAATATCCCTTAAAAAGTTATTATGAACTGCTAAAATATATTGCCTGCCAATATATACTGGCTGGTATGCAAAGAACTGTCTGCCCAAGTCCATTAAAGGCCGGACACCAGAGGATAAATCTTGGCCTTTATGTCCTCTTTTTTTTTTAAGACATTGGTACAAATTTTGAAGATAGACAATGTCAAATCCACTGGTGACCTGTTGGTTAATTGACTCATAAAGATGAATGGAATTATCTAACTTTCATGGTCAAATTAATACATCATCATATATGTGTCAGATCATTAATTGCCCTGCTCCAGTGTTGCTCTGAAGAAAAACCTCAGAGATATAGTTGATATCACTTAGTTTCTTTCGTGAGAGCTTTGCTTGCACTGAGCTTTCTAAACAGGGACATCAATTATACAAATTATTAGCGAAAAACCGCTAATTCCTTAAACGGGATAGAATTTTAACTCTTGGATATGCGCTAAATCTAGAAATATATTTTCTTGGCTGGGCTGCTGAGAACCTTATCTTCCTGTGTGTATTGTGTTATCTGCTTTGTGCTCCTATATCTAATGCTTGTTTATTTCTGTTTGTGGTTTTAGAGTGTTTCCTGTCTGTGTTTAGATCATGATACTGAATCTGCTTGCTTCCCCCTCTCCCTCCATTCCCCATATATACCATTATAATCTCGTAGATTTCAGAACTTTAGATGGGAAGCTTCCTTGTGGAAGAAAATTGTCACTTTCAATCTTTTTGAATATATTAAAGCCTGTAAGAAGGGCTCCCCTGAGGAATGGCACAGAATCTTGCGGTTGCAAAATAAAGTTTATTTTCTTCCAACAGTGCCACAATAATTTTTGGAGCAGCCCATGAACAGGGGTTGAGGACCTCAAAGTGCTCTTAAAATTCTAGTTAGATTGGTCAGATTTACGGCTATGTGACTGTTGGTCTCTAGGAGGCTACCCCTTGCCGGAATTTGTACCATCTAAACATTTCATGTGGGTTACATCAGTCACTCTGTGACTCCATGGGTCTTTGTTCTGCCACCACCTTTCACAGATTGCCTGATTACTGTTACAATGGAGGATCACAGCCGCTGCTGTCCTGTGCGCACAGACATCATCTTCCTGTGTGTGAATTAGGGCTTGTATTCATTGTAGCTCTGTCTTCAGCACTCTAGAGTTAAAGAGGTTCTTTGGGTTTTTTCATATTGATGACCTATCCTCAGGATAGGATAGGTGTCACGGACGTTCCCGCGACAAGTGGCAGGAGATCGGTGAGACTGGCAACACGTGGTTTGATCTGCCATGTTTTCCGTTTGGATCAAATGACGTCTGTGTTGTTTCTGGTGCTTGCCACACCTTCTTTTCCCAGGTGTGGCTATTGTGGTCATTTTACCTTCTCTATTTATAGTTGCTTCTCCCACAATGTGGTGCAGTTTATAGCTTCTGTTTGGACCTTTGGATAGATTGTGGTTGGATCTTGGCTGAGTTCCTGGTGCTTCCATTGCTCCTTTGAAGTTAAGTCTTTCCTTTCCCTTTTGTATTTTGTTTGGGTTCTGTGTGTTGCATTTTCCTATTGTTTGTATTAGGCCTGAAGGAGACTCCTGTTCGTCCTTCCTTTTGGAGGAACAGGTAGTCTCGTCTCTGCCATTAGTACCAGGGTCCTATAGGGCTAGATAGGACTATAGGTATTCCTGTGTATGAACTCACCTACCTTTGGGGTCTGTTCATACTGGTAGTCAGTCAGGATTTTGGTTCGGGTTTTCACTGGGAGGTGTCCATCTTTCTTCCTTAGTTCTTAGGCCTGATTTCCCTTCCCCCCTTCCCTCCTATGCTTGGTGTGGTGTTTCCCTCCCACACCGAAGCGTGACAATAGGTCATAAATATCAGATCGGCGGGGTTTCGACACCGCTGACAACCAGCTGTATGAGGAGACGGCGCACACATGCCCTTCTCCCTTCCTGCTCGCTGCTGTATGTCTACGGGACAGCAAATCCTGAGAATAGGTCATCAATATAAAAAAAGCCCGGAGAACCCCTTTAGTCTTCTCCTGCTCTGCAAGCTACTGCATGGCTGTGTCCAATTGCTAATCAACTGTTCCTATATATACCTGGCTGTTTCCTTCAGCCTTTTCATGTGCAATTTATCTCTACAAATCTTGCTAGGTCTCTCTAGCTAGCTAGAGACTGTAAAAGAGCTACTATCCATTTTTATTTCTGATTTCTGGTTCCAGACCTGTTCCTGGATCACTTACCCTGACCTTAGGTGGATTGTCTCATAGATTCATACAAACTCTGCCAGCCCTGACCTCTGTCTGTTTCCTGACTATGCGTATTGCCGCCTGTTCCCTCAGTGCCACGCACCTGTGTCTCTGATCCTTGTGGGTCAGCAGCCAACCACACTGGTACCATTCCACGAGGTAGCGGCCTAGTAGGTCCCCTGCAGTGAAATCCAAATTCCGCTCTCTGATTCTTGGTCCATCTTGACACACTGAAGACGGGGGACTAGAAGCACCAGGAAAAGGCACAGCAGGAGGAAAAAACAAAGGACCTGTACAAAAATGATGTTACTCTGGCAACCTATGTCTGCTGCTGTCCAGCTCTCCCGAGCAGGCATGGGTGCCGTTCCACTTACCCTGTGTCTGTCGTTCCAACATTGGCAACAGTGTCCTGTGTGTATAAGGACTTGTATTCTTTAAACCTGTATGCAACACTTCAAGGGTTAATCTTCTCCCGCTCTGTGAGCTGCTGCATGGCTGCTAAGCGGCCTGGTGGCTGCCCTGCAGCGATGACCAGATCCCTGTACAGGGGTTAAAGGCTGAAAACCAGGGACTGCTAGGACAACGCCCTCGGGAATAGCTAAAAATCAAACCAGGAGATGGCAGCAGGGAGCGGGAGAGAGGTATATTATTTTGTTTATTTGTCACTATGGCAGAACATACTACTGGGGGTGCTATATGGGTCAGGGGCTTTATAACTACTGGGGTGCTACAGGGGTCAGGGACATTATAACCACTGAGATACTATAGTGGTCTGGGCATTACAACTACTCTTGTCACTACAGGTGTGATGGTAACGACTGAGGCACTACTGGGACACTATAGAGGGAAAGAGGATTTTAGCTATTGGAGATATTATGGGGGGCATTTTAACTACTGGGGGCACTATATGGGCATTTTAACCACTGGAAACAATACAGGGGACCAGGGCCGGATTGGCCATAGACCTTACAGGGAAATTTCCTGGTGGGCCAATGCCCAGGGGGCTGCCTGGGCCCTCCACACGGCCGGCCACTGGAAGTTAATGGACTGTGGCATTTGGCTCTGTTGGGGTGGTATATTGTGCCACAATATCGTATTGCTGGCCCTGCCTACTTGTGTTGAACCTGCCTTCCAACAATTTGGACCCGACTACAAAATGGGCCACTTTTAGTATTTTTTCCAGGGCCACTTTAAGTTCCCAGTCCGTCCCTGTCTATAATGTCCCTGATTATAACTAACAGGGGACTATAGGGAACATTATAACTACTGGGGCACTATATAGGGCCTTATTTCAACTAGGGGCACCACAGCATGCCTTATTACAACTGTGGGCACTATAGAGACACCTTATTACTGAGTGCACTATGGAGGGCATTATTATTGGGCACACTAGATTAATATTTTAACTACTGGGGACTCTATAGAGGGCATTATAACTACTGGGAACACTATAAGAATCATTGAAACTACAGGGGCACTCTAACTACTTGGGCACTATAGGGGGCAATACAATAACTGGGGCACTATAGGAGGCATTAAACTACTAGGGGTACTATAGAGAGGTCTTAATACTACTAGGGGCTCTATAGAAGGCCTTACTATTGGAGGGCAATATTATACTGGCTGCATTATAGGGGGGTCTTATTACTACTACTTACACTATAGAGGGGCCTAATTTCTACTGGGAGCACTACTGGGTGTTTTATTACTAATGTGGACAATATAGAGAGGCCTTATTACTACTGGGTGCACTGTGGAGGGCACTACTACTATTGGGGCACGCTTGGGGAGCAATACCATTATTGGGGGCATTGTAGGATGTATTATTAGTAAGGAGGGCACTCTAGGAGAGAATTATTGCTATTGGTCGGACTTTTATCTCTGCAGTATAGTATTTGTGGGCACTGGGGAGAACAGAGGGCACAGTATTCGGGTATCAGCAGGATACCATTTATTAGGGTACCAGAATGGAGAGAATAGTGGAAAAGTGAGGAGCCTAAGATGTCCCTCCTGAGAAAAGACATGGCTGGAAGAAGTTGCCATGGACAATAGAGAAGAGGAACGAAAGCTTTTATATCAGAGGAGATGCCATCTGTGAGGCACTGGATATAAGAGGTATGTGGTGCTGCATAGTCCTCAATGTTTAGTAGTGCTGAATGTAATGTCCATCCAGCAAGTAAAATATGTCTTAGTGCTAGGACGGGGAAAAGGGGGGGGGGGGGGGGCAGTTGGCTTAATAATTTGATACATATGCATTGGGGCTTGGGCCCAGAATCCTGGTTATAGGTTTACGTCTATGAGTAAATTAGCAAAATATTGCTCAAACCCACCGCCCAAACCTCTTCTCTGACATATAAGAGTCAGAATTAAGGAAAGATTTTATTATTGTTTATTGATGCACATATTGTTTTATGTCAAAACTTAAAGGGACACTTCCGACAGAAAGGGGAATTTATTTTAATTACATTTTTAGAATTTGTGGTTGGTTTTCTTTTTAATTTTGGCAGTACTTCGCCACTGAAAATTAATTATAAAACAGTGTCCTTCTGTAACAGTCAGCACTGAGAGATAAAACTCCTGTATACATAGGTAACCCATTGTCAGTCTACTGTTATATAATAGTAGGTGTAAAATTAGGATAACAATATGATAACTCCACTGATGCTCACTGAAGAGCCTTGTATTTACAGGGTAATGTGTTCTGGCTACGTGCACACAGCACGGTTTTCTGTGCGGAAAAAAACGTTGCATAATACAGTACCAGCAAAGTGTATGAGATTTCCGAAATCCCATGTACACTTTGCTTTTTCTTTCCGTGCGGAAATTGACCTGCTGTGCGGATTTTGAAATATGCAGCATGTCAATTCTTTGTGTGGTTCTTTTATGCAGATTTTATGTTACTCACTTATATGGAGCTGACATATTCTGCGGAGCTTTACAGACGTTTTCATCACTTGCTGTTCCCAATAGAGCTCGCACTCTAAGTTCACCCTTTTCAATGCAGGTTTGAGGTCTGCGGCAAAACTGCATCAAATCTACAACAAAAACTGCATGCAACATGGTTTTTTGTGCGGATGGAATTTCTGTAATACAGCCCGCTTCAGTATACAGGTAGCTTTGTTGAGTCACTACGGGGGAGGGGTCTCAGTGGTAAGAATAAGGGTGCATTCACACGACTGTATAAATGGATCCGCATCCGTTCCGCAAATTTTTCAAAACGGGTGCGCACCCATTCATTTCAATGGTTGTACCGTTCTGCGGCCCCGCAAAAAATATGAAGCATGTCCTATTCTTGTCCGCGGTTGGAGACAAGAATAGGCATTCTCTATATAGCGCTGGCCATGTGCGTTCCGAAAAATGCAGAACGCACATGGCCGGTATCCGTGTTTTGCGGATTCGCAATTTGCAGACCGCAAAACACTTACGGTCGTGTGAATGCACCCTAAGAAAATCAAGTGAGGCTGTTTCTTGTGCTAGAAGTCCAAACAAAGGAGGAAGCTAAAAAGCCGGGACAGAAAGTAGAATGAATACATGGAGTGACTTCAAAAAATGATATCCAGAAAACCATCCACCTGTTTGTTAAAAAAAAAATGGTTGTGTTCCTTTAAAAATAAATATATCCTTGATTCAAAGTGTGGGTTCATTTTTATGTACCGAAAAATCAAAAAAAAAAACACACTTAGGCCTCATGCACACGACCGTTGTTGTGTTCCGTGTCCGTTGTTCCGTTTTCCGTGATTTTCTGCGGACCCATTGACTTTCATAATGCACCGTTTGTCATCCGCGTCCGTGATCCGTGTTTTCAGTCCGTCAAAAAAATATGACCTGTCTTATTTTTTTAACGGACAACTGTTCGCGGACCCATTCAAGTCAATGAGTCCGTGAAAAAACACGGAGGCACACAAGACTGTCATCCGCGTCCGTGATTCTCGTCAGTTTTTTTCCTATCATTTGCATGGCAAACTTGACTTAGATTTTTTTTACTTTCCTTCATGTCTAGTGATCCTCCAAAAATAAAGGAAGACACACGGAAACAAAAACGGACACGGATCACAGAACAACGGAACCCCTTTTTGCGGACCGCAAAAAAATACTGTCGTGTGCATGAGGCCTTATCTGCAGTTTTTTTCTTACATTTCCCTGATATCACAAAAAACGAAAGGAATATTAATATAAAATGGAATAAAAAAAAAAAGCCTTTTGTCTCACATAAAACATAGGTAAAGGATGAGGGAGTCAAAGGAGCATAAAAATAACAGCACAGGTAACCCAATGACAAAAGACTAATACCGAAAATATGTCATTTGGGTGGAGTTTCCGTTCAGACACTTTCGAAAGTTAAACACAAGTGTACATGCATGGAACCTGCAATGGCTGCCACAGATTGTCTTTGTAAAGTGACATTTTTAGACTCGTGAATATGTGGTGCTTCAGTAAAAACGGGCATTTGGCTAGGAGAGGATTTTTTTGCCTCTGGTTTGGTTTACATGACAAAAAAAAAAAAAAACTATAATCTTTTTGTGCAACAAGAAACAAACCCAGATGCACGAAAAGTGTATGAGCCGTTCCAGTGATGTCAGTGCTCTATCTCTGAATACACCATGGTCCGGATTCACTAACGTGTCTGCGTCTAGAATCTGTCTAAAAAGTGGAGCAAATTATCTACATTTTGGCTCAGTTTCTACACCCTTGCTGGACAAAGGGGTGGAGTTTTTCTGAAAGGGGACAAAGCTTCGGGGGGAAAAAGGACGTGTGGCCTAGATTTTGTGCCAAAACTGCAAAACAATTCTGAGGTAAAATTGTGCCTCAGAGTCAGCCAACCAAGTGTCCAGCCCAGAACCAGATGTCTCATCCAGCCTGAGCCACTGTGGTAAATCTGGTGGTGGTCTAGGCAGCCACTTACAGGATCACGGGTGGACTGGCCACCATACACTCTACAGCAGGTAGTGAAGCGAGCTTCAAATCCTAGATCCGCAGTCGCTTCACTCAAAACTTTGGATCAATGCTGTAGGAAGAGCCGTCTCCGTACAGCATTAAAATGTACAGCCTCCGATGAGGCGAAGTCAGTTATTCGTGAAGTTGTGAGACACTTCGTTGAAAAACTCCAGTAATTGATTTTTAAACTAAAAAAACTGTTTAAAATTTGGATCTGAACTCGGTTCCAAGGTACCAGTCGGAAACGTAGCCGAGTTCGGATCCAAGTTTTAAAGTTGGATCCGAAGTTGTGAGCGAAGCGACTTCAGCTCTAGGATCTGCAGCTTGCTTCACGTATCACTACTTGTGATGATCACATGTACCCTTCTCAGTGCTAGTCAAGGAACGTGATTCATTTCGTCCTCATCAGCGCATTTCCAGGACTTTCTTAGTCTAGCATGTATTCAAGTAAGGGGACATGCACACGAACGTGCCGTGTTTGGCCGTCCACAAATTGCGAATCCACAAAACACGGATGCTGCCCGTGTGCCTTCCGCAATTTGCATAATGGAACGGGCGGCCCATTACAGAAATGCCTATTCTTGTCCACAAAACGGACACGAATAGGACATGTTCTATCTTTTTTGTGGGGCCACAGAATGGAGCAACAGCACACGGAGTGCGGTCCACATTTTTTGCAGCCACATTAAAGTGAATGAGTCCGCATCCGAGTTACAAAAACTGCAGCTTGGATGCGGAACCAAAACCACGTTCATGTGAATGTGCCCTAAAGCCATGATTGTGAACTAGGAAGAATAAACGATGATTTCATCTCTTACATCTTTAGTATTTTGCTAGGGGAAGATATATCAGTGGGGCTTAGTGGAAAGGGGGTGTAGCTTACAACGCACAGTTTTGCCCCAAAATTGTGCCGCAATTCTGGCGTAAAATTCTGACGCATAATAAGCCAACCAATTGTTGTTATAGAGTTAAAGGGGGCATTTATCAAGACCAGACGACCAGAGTTTTACACGCTGGTCAGTGGTGCACCACCAATGAGGCCAGGTGAGGCGATCGCCTCAGGCAACACCAGGTAGGTGCAAGAGGGGGGCAGCAGAAGGGCCATGGGCTAAAGGGAAGGGGCTAGGTTAAGAAATTGGCATTGGGGGGAGCACTGTTTCAGTTTTCGGCACAGGCAGCAGAAAGGCTAGGTGCACCCCTGATGCTGGTCTTAATCTCTCTCCACCTGCAAAATGCAACAGGCAGTGGTGCACCACCAATGAGGCCAGGTGAGGCGATAGGGACAAAAGGGGGGCAGCGGAAGGGCCATGGGGAATGAGCGCTTTCATTGTGGCAAAGGGGTTAGGTTAAGTAATCGGCAAGGTGCACCTCTGGCAACAGGTCAGCCAGTTTCATAGGTACAAATCTGCTGACAGATGCCCTTTAAAAAAAAAACTCAGTCGACCCAAAAAAATGCACCTCAAGGGTTAAAAACCTTTACTACAAAAAAATGTTTTGTGTTTGCTGCCTTTAATATTTAACATAGATTTCCATGCTATATCTGGAACAGGAGTTTTTACCCCAAAAAATGCAGCAAAAACACCTGCAAAAAACCCTTCAAAAACATACAAAAAACAACAACTGTATGTGACACCAGAGACGTGAAAATCAATCATCGATGGCATACAAGGATACCTGACTGGTGGGGGTCTGATCACTGGGACCCCCGCCCATGACTACTGCGGAATAAAGGGGCAGTCGCAGCGCCCCCTACGCTTGAAAGGCCATGCCTGAAACTTTTTGGAGAAAGGATATCTGCGGGCGATGCGTACTAGTTGTAAGCCGAAGACCTGCATGAAATCGACATAAAACACACACATAAATCTGCACTATTTATTTAGTTTTTTTTTGTGCATTTTTAATGGTGATTTTCTGTTTAACAACCCTTTGGGGAATCCGCACAGGCGATCGGGGCGCACAACTCCAGCGGTGTGCGCAGGCGATTTGTCTAATCTCATACAGGCAGGTCCTGTATTATCCTGCACAAAAATCCACCCGCAAAACCTGCCCTGCTGTCTGCAGACACCCAAAAAGTTGTAGCCATCTGGAAAGCCATCTGCCGCCATGGGAAACGCGTTGGATTCATTACCCGGAAATTCCACGAAACAAACAAAAAAAACTGAAGAAAAAAAAAAAAAGAGAAATCACAAGGACTTTATTTCCGAATGACGTCTGTGAGCACACACTGTCGCATCTGTCACACACAGCAGCATCTTACTGCGGTTAATAGTGGGGGAGGGGAAGAGGTAAGGTTTCTTCTCGAGGAGGGAGAATCCCCCCGCCGACACAGTCACTGTGAGGGCGACTCCCCTTTCCCACCACACAAGAAGTCCCTTCTCCCTAGAGGGGGGTAGAACAGGAGGGGGCGGGGCCAGCGGCCTTTATGACGTCACACCGGCAGCCGCTTTATTATTATTGTGGCTGGAAGTTCCTGCGTGCTGGCGCTGATTGGTCAGAGCTTCCATCCCTAATACGGCCGAGCTCCGCCCCCCTCCTGCCGCGCGCCGCGCGCTCACACACGCTCAGCGGGGAGCGCGCCCCCCAGTGTCCTACAGGTCACATAACGCACTAATGTGACGGGGCGGCCTGTCACTTCCCGCAGCTGACCCCTTCAGTGGCGCACCGTCCCGCCTCCCCCACTAACCCCTGCCTTTAATCCTGCTAACCCTTTCCTGTCCGCTGCCTACCAAGTGACCTAGAGCTGATTTATGAATCCAGGGGGAGCAGTCCCGGCTGTAAATAAAGAGAAGCCGTAAAAACCCTGAGTGACAGGAAATGTGCCCTCAGAGCAGAGCCTCCTTCCATATAAACCCGCCACCTAGCATACATTCTTCCCATATAATCACTGAAAATTAGGGTGGCTTCACACCATGCTAAATATGCCATGGCTAGATGTTACGCCCTTTTTAGTAGTGACATTTAAAAAAATAAATGTGTTTTTTATTGAGCGTGCTCCGAGTACTTTTTATTTTTTTTATGTTTTCCATGAAAAAAGTGACACATAAAAACCCAAAAATGCTTGTGAACCCCCCCCCCCCCCCAAAAAAAAAAACCCTCATGCATTTCATGGTGGTGTTGCGGCTGCTGTACATCCATTCGTGAGTGATTTTCGTGCGGCAGATCCGCATTGTACAATACCGGCAATGTGGATGAGATTCCTAAAAAAATATCCACACTCTGCGTACAAAATAACGCAGCGTAAATTGCCCCGCGGTACAGATTTGAAATCGCCGGCATGACAATTTTATGCTGCGGATTTCACCCTTCGCCATGGAGAGAGTGAAATCCACCGCCATTTCCAAGGCAAGATCCACGCCGGCATGTGTGGACGTACTGTTACAAGCCAAAACAAGGCGCAGTGTGACAGCGGGGAGGAAACGGGGGTCATTTAATAAGGGACTTGCGACTACTTTAGTCGTAAAAATAGTCAATTGGCCCCGGCAAATTGACTAACATTTACACCAGGAAACAGACGTAAATGTTGTCGAAAAATGACTCCAGCCAGGGGCGCACGGACTGCTTGAGATTTGTCTGATTTATGATGAGGCACAGGTCTCCGCATACATTAGCCGAATCTTAGGCTGGGTTCACACCTGAGCGTTTTACAGCGCGTTCCTACGCGCTGTAAAACGCTCAACAAGGAGAAACCAATGATTCCCTGTGGGAATTGTTCACACTTGGGCGTTTTACAGCGCGTACGATCGCGCTGTAAAACGCCCGACGCTCCAAAAAGTACATGAGCGACTTTTGGGGCGTTTGTGGCCATAGGACACTGTAGTGAATCACACAAACGCGCGTCAAACGCGCGTTTACTATTACAAAAACGCGCATAAAAATGCGCGTCAAAAACGCGCGTAAAACGCGCGTTTGCGCAACGCTCAAGTGTGAACCCAGCCTTACGGCTGCGAAGACCAGCGTAAAAAGCCAGTCTTAGTAACTCACCCCAATGTGTTTTAATGGGGCTGTCCAGCTTTCTAAACTTTTCTAACTTTTGATTTCAGTTCATTGGGGGCCGCAAAGCAAGGGCAACATCCGCCCGGCAGCCAGGACGGATGGAGACCCATTTAACTTGAATGGGTCCGAGATCCGTCCGCACCGTAAAAAAATAGAACAAGTTCTATTTTTTTTGCGGTGCGGAGGCACAGGTAGAAGCACTCGGTAGTGCTTCCGTTCCGCACTGCATCTCTCGAATTGCAGACCCGTTCAAGTGAATGGGTCTGCATCCGTGTTGCGGGGTTCACACGGCCGGTGCCCGTGTATTGCGGACCCACTGTATGCAGGCCGCAATACGGCCACGGTCGTGTGCATGAGCCCTACACCTGTAAACTTCCGGATGGACGCAGTGAAGTGCCGCTTGGGGACACATCACTGCATAGGCCGGTCACTGGCTGCAGCGGTGCACATGACCCCCTCCATCCGGAGGTTTACAGGACGGGGACTGAAAGACTGCAGAGAGGAGCTGCTGGGGAGCAGATGAGCAGGGTATTTTTAACAGGTAAGGAAGGCCACTTTCACATCAGCGTTTTGGCATTCCGGTTTCGAGATCCGGCAGAGGTTCTCTGAGACAAAACTGTTTGGTTTAGGGCCAATGTATTGTGATTGGGGAATGCTCCCTTCCAGTAGCTGCGGTTTTGTGTCTAGTCATCGAAACAGAACAAACCGGATCAGTCTCTAAAAACAATGTAAGTCAATGGAGCTGGATCCTTTTTTTTGCCCGATCCTAAAGAAAATGGATCCGTCATCCATTGACCTACACTGTTTTTAGTGAGGGATCTGGTTTGTTCCATTTCAATTTAACACAACAGCGTCCGAACGAAACGGATGCTTCCTGATTAGGTATGAGTGAACTTGTGTTTTCAAGTTTGGCGCAGAAGGTTCGGGTTATCTAAGAATCCCGTTGTGGATTCCGCTTCCATGGACCATAAGTTATCCATAATGGAATTCTTAGATAACCAGAACTTGAAAACACAAGTTCGCTCATCCCTAAAGCCTCATTCACACGTCCGTGCTCAAATCTGTGAGCAGGTGGTCAGTGATGCATCCGTGAAGGATCCGTGTGTAGGTTTTTTTTATGTCTGTGTTGCATCCGTGTTCCACTGACACTGAACAGCTGAAAAGAATCTCTTCTTAAGGCCTCATGCACACGGCCATGGTGTTTTGCGGTCCGCAAAACACAGATGGCGTCCGTGCGCGTTACGCAATTTGTGGAACGGCACGTACAGCCTTTAATATAAATGCCTATTCTTGTCCGCAAAGAAGCGGGGCCACGGAACGGAGCAACGGATACTGACAGCACACGGAGTTCTGTCCGCATCTTTTGTGGCCCCATTGAAGTGAATGGGTCCGCAAAAACGGCGGCTCGGATGCGGACCAAAACAACGGCCGTGTGCGTGAGGCCTAATCCTGATGTGTGAAATCGAACTGAACCGTTTTGGTCTGGTTTTTAGAGCCTCTACTGCAGGGATCAGCAACCTTCGGCACTCCAGCTGTTGTGAAGCCACGACTCCCAGCATGCTCCATTCACTTCTTTGGGAGTTCTGAGAACAGCCAAGGAGGTGTGCATGCTGGGAGTCGTAGTTTCACCACAGCTGGAGTGCTGAAGGTTGATGATCCCTGCAGTAGAGGTTCTAAAAACCAGAAACCAAAACGCAGATGTGAAAGTATCCTAAAACGGGCTGCCACCGAATGTTAAAAAACTCCAGCACGCTGGACAACCCCTTTAATAACGGCTCAAGTGATAATAGGAATCCCTAACGATCCAACAAATGATCACAGCGTCTATTAACGCAAACACAGGCATTCACTAGTACACAGTCACAGCATCTAGTTCACCAAGGAAACAGACATGAACAATAGAACAAAGGGTTAATAAAAGCTGAACATCAGGGGACAATTACAGGCCGGAACAGATGGCGATATATATATTGGTGCTCGTTCGAAGGGGTCCTCCAGGACTTAACTATTGAGGACCATTTCTTAGCATTTCTCAGGAATATCAGATCAGTGGACGGGAGCAGTGCTGCAGTAACCAGGCACGGCCACTACACGGCGGGCGGCACTGCGCAGATCTTATGCCCCATCTCCTGAAAAAAGCTGATCGGTGGGGGGTGTCAGGAGTCAGACCCCTGCCAATGGGATATTGATGACCTGTTTTAAGGATCCTGGAAAATCCCTTTAATGAACCTTTTACACAGGCTGATGAAAAACTATCCCTGACGGCAGGCTCCCACTCCTGAAATCTCTACAAGGACATCTTAAAACATCTGTGCAGAGATGAAGGACGACGTGTATTGCCGACGGCGTTCAGGAACTGGTTAAAAACACGACAGTGTGTGACAAACATGAGTGATGGCGTTACCGTACAGCAGCGCAGAATAAGTGGTGCTATATAAAGAAAAAAAGCGGAATTCTATGCAGTATCCCCGGGGGGCATTTACTAAAAGCAGCTTTTTCCATCGGTCTTAGATCCCCCCCACTGCACTGCCAAGGTGTGCTCCTCGTCATAGGTGAATCTTTCGCAGTCCATGCTCCGGGCGTATAGACAACATTTACAGCGGTATCCAGGCGTAATAGTAAATTTGCGGGCGCAGAAATCCCAGCATAGCCTCTGACACGCCCAACACAGCGTGAAACTAAATATTGTCGCATTGGCTGGTCAAAATAGGGACGTGCAACTATTTTTACGACTGAAATAGTCACAAGATCCTTAATAAATGACCCCCCATGCAAATATTCAGCGTTTTATTATAGACACCGTATTTTTCAAAAGTGGGTGAAATACGTCGTTGCGTCTTATAAAGTGAATATTATTAGCACTTCAATCATGGAACTGCTCACTAGTATGCAGCAGTGGTCGCAAGGAGCGGTGAGTGATGTGCTTCAGGCTCTGCCTGGTCTTCTCCAGGCCCCGCACCGCACTGTCCACACTATGACCAGGGACGTACAGTGCAGACCAGGGAGCGTTACATGGAGCAGAGTACATTTATTTTAGCTATGATGGGGGTCAAGTCTAACCATCTGATATGAGGGTCAGATCTGAAGTCTAAGGGCTCGTTCACACGAACGTGTGATGACTGTTGCCGTATTGCGGACCGGAGTTGCCAATCTGCATCACGGACGCGGACCCATTCATTTCAATGGGTCCGCAAATCCGGAGATGCGGAACGGAACACTACGGAAGCCCTACAGAGTGCTTTCTGTGGTTCGGTTCCGTGCTTCCACACCGCAAAAAGATAGAACATGTTCTATCTTTTTGCGGAGCGGAAGGATCGCGGACCCATTCAAGTGAATGGGTCTGCGATCCCCATGCGCCTGCCCCACAGACGATGCCTGTGCATTGCGGACCGCAATTTTTGGTCCACAGCACGGGCTTCACACGTTCATGTAAACGAGCCCTAAGATGGAGAAGGAGTCTGATCGGAGGACTGACATGGAGGTTCTGACATGAAGGTCTAATAGGGGTCTGATCTGAGGTTCTGATATGGGGGTCTGACATGGAGGTCTAATAGGGGTCTGATCTGAGGTTCTGATATGGGGGTCTGACATGGAGGTCTAATAGGGGTCTGATCTGAGGTTCTGATATGGGGGTCTGACATGGAGGTCTAATAGGGGTCTGATCTGAGGTTCTGATATGGGGGTCTGACATACTGTAGAGGTCTAGTAGGGGTCTGATCTGAGGTTCTGATATGGAGGTCTAATAGGAGTCTGATCGGAGGTCTGACATGAAGGTTGTGATATGGGAGTCTGACATGGAGGTCTAATAGGGGTCTGATATGAGGTTCTGATATGGAGGTCTAATAGGAGTCTGATTGGAGGTCTGACATGAAGGTTCTCATATGGGGGGTCTGACATGGAGGTCTAATAGGGGTCTGATATGGAGGTTCTGATATGGGGGTCTGACATGGAGGTCTAATAGGGGTCTGATCTGAGGTTCTGACATGGAGGTCTATTAGGAGTCTGATCGGAGGTCTGGCATGGAGGGCGGATCTGACATCTGATCTGAGGTCTGATGAAAAATGTGTTTTTTTCTGATTTTCTTCCTCTAAAACCTAACTGTGTCTTATAAAGCCATAAATATGGTGCATCATTTCACTTCTTTCCAACAGTTTTGTTTTGCCAATTTTTTAAGCTTTTTTGGTGCAGTATTCTTGGTCACATTTAAAGTTTCTATAGGAAAACACACAATAAAAAAAAATACCTAGAACATGTTTAATTTAAAAAAAAAATAAAAAATTTAAACCCACAAAAAACTTTGCTGTTTTTGCTTTCTTAAAAAATAAAAAAATAAAGTGGCAAAAAACGCTGGGGAAAAAAACCTGCAAACAAAACGAGTGAAACCAGTAAGCCAGGGCAAGGACCATTGCATTTCCTTTGTTGGCTCAAAATAAATAAAGAAAAGGAAAAAAAGAAGCCCTGGAACACCCTTGGCCAGCTAATCGCTCATCCCTGAAGGGTTCACGCGTCTTCTGAGCTTCTCAATAAATCAGTGTCCGTGTCACCGGTCCGCAGGGCACTGAAGGGGTTAATTCGTCAGCCAGCACCCGTGGGGTTAACGAGCTCCCATTCATTCTCTCCTGTGTGGCAGTCAGGGGGTTAACCGCAGCCAGGGTCTCCGCGGTGTAAATCCGCTTTCCTGCTCCAACAGGGGAGATTACCGGCGGCAGCAGCACCCGGGTCACAGGGGTTAAAGGGGGGCACGCTAATGAGCCCTGACCAACCGCCGCCACCTTCTGCTCTGGGGTTTGAATTCGTAACGCTCTCCTTTCCAGGGCCGGCAGTGCAACGGTTAACCCCCTCCTCCTGCCTATTATCGCCTCACAACCTGCTCTGCCATGAGCTGAGGGCACGGCCGGGGACGCAGAGGGCGCAGGAGGGAGACAAGGACACGCTCGGCGCCGGCCAATGGGGCGGCCAGTCCTAGGGAGAGTGACAGGGGCCGAGAGCCAGGCACCTAGTGGCTGCGAGCCAATCCGGTGGACGCAGAGCCCGGATGTCACTCCCCGCCCCCCGAGGCTACGGCTCCTGCTGCTGTTCACTCGCTTATCAGTTCAGATGACGAGCTTCTTAAAGGGGCCGCCGCTTGTTTTTGCAGTGAAGCAGAAGGGAATAAAGAGCCTTTGTGAAGGGTTGTTGATTCCTTTCTCACTTGTTAATGGAGGGATGAGCTGTCCTATTATGGTCATGGAAGCAAAGTACTGCTCACAGTAATACGCCGGCTTATATAGCAGGCTAGTGCTGAAATGTAACTAAAGGTAGAAAACTGCCAAAAATAAAGATTTATTTCTTGTGTATTTTGCACTTACACGTAATAAAGAGCTCCGTACAGCGTTAATATCACAGGTGACATATTATAAGGTTATGTTCACACCATATTCTGTGGCAGGAACTGGACGGTGAATGGAGCTAAACTGCGCACAGACACCCACCAAAAAATGGCATGTCCACGCGACTACCGAAAGAATATTGGCGCAGCATCCAGCACCACCTGCACACGTTGCGGATTGTCGTGCAGATTCCCAGATCCGCAGCATGTCAATTATACTGCAGGTTTCACTTTTTTCATATGAAGGGTGAGATTTAGGGCAAAACCGCATCTAATCCGCACCAAAAAAAAAAAACGCAATTAGAAATTGTGGATTTTGGTGCATATATGTTGTAGAAACGCCCGGAAATTTGTGTGCATCTTACCCGCAATCGCCCGCATCGTGTGCAGGCGGCCAAGAGCAATAGGAGTCTGCACAACCCGTACGCCGCTTCCCCGCTCGCAGAACTGACATAGCAGGGAGTGGAGCATGCTGGGAACAGATGGCGCGCTGGAGGTCGCTGACCCCTGCTCTACCGTGACCTTCACATCTGCGTTTTTGTCTGATCCGGCAGAGCTCGGCAAGAACGCCTCTGTCTAGATAACACGACCGGCTGTATCCCTTATGAGCGGATCCGGTTGTATTATCTTTACAATAGCGAGGACGGATCCGTCATTGTACGGCTACTTTCACACTTGGTTTACATTTTCCGGTATTGAGATCTGTCATAGGGTCTCAATACCGGAGAAAAAACGCTTCCGCTTTGTTCCCATTCATTGTCAATGAGGACAAACGTAACTGACCAGAACGGAGTGCTCCAGAATGCATTCCGTTCCATTTGGTTGCGTTCCCATACCGGAGAGCGACAGTCAATGGGCACCAGATACGTTTTTCTATTGTATCCAATAAGAGGGATCCAGCAGCATTGACTTGTATTTGCTCCGTATCAGCGGTTTGCTGTCCGGTACGGGAACGCAACCAAATGGAACGGAATGCATTCTGGAGCACTCCGCTCTGTTCAGTTACGTTTTGTTCTCATTGACAATAAATGGGGACAAAACGAAAGCCGGAATCCTCTGCCGGATCTCAGTACTGGAAAAGAGAAACGCAGATGTGAAAGTAGCCTGAATACGTATCCTATAGACTGTATCTACTGCACCATGTTATTGAGTCACTCTCCACTATACCATTGCTTCTAGGGGAGAGTGAGGCGACTTTCACATCTGCGTTGTTCTGTCCTGTGCCGGGTCTCAAAACCGCAGCACAACGCTTCAGTTTTGTCCCCCTTTATTGTCAATGGGGACAAAACTGAACAAACCACAACGGGTGCGGCAGAATGCATTCCGTTCTGTTGCGTTCCCTCTAGGGTTGAGCAAACCCGTGGAAGTTCGGGTTCGGCCGAACCTCAGGTCAAAGTTCGGGTTCGGGACCCGAACTTCACCCCAAACTCGGATCCCATTTAAGTCAATGGGGACCCGAACTTCACTTTATTATTTTCCATTAAAACATGGTTATAACGGAAAATATTTGCATTCTTAAAACAGAATGCTGAATAAAATGTCTATTGAGGGGTTAAAAATACAAAATAAACTCACCTCATCCACTTGATCGCGCAGCCGGTATCTTCTTTTCTTCAGGACCTGCAAAAGGACCTGCAGTGACGTCACCGCGCTCACCACATGGTGCGCGATCAAGTGGATGAGGTGAGTTTATTTTGTATTTTTAACCCCTCAATAGACATTTTATTTAGCATTCTGTCTAAGAATGCTATTATTTTCCGTTATAACATGAAATAATAAAATCACCCGAACTCGCAAAGTTCAGTACAAACACAAACTTTGCAGTTCGGGTTCGCTCAATTCTAGTTCCCATGCCAGACACAAAATCAACTGTGTTTTTGTGTGCGGCATGGGAAACTGAAGAAGCTGGATCCAGCACCAAAAACCATGTAAGGCTGGGTTCAGACCTGAGCGTTCGGAAACGAGCGCTCTGTATGCGCGATTGTACGGGCGTTTACAATCGCGCATACAGAGATTGCCGTTCACACATTGTCGCGCGTTCCCGAATTTCTATGTGCGGGAACGCGCGACAAACGCCCAAAAAAAAGCTCAAGCACTTGTTTGAGCGTCGGGCGTTTTACAGCGCGATTGTACGCGCTGTAAAACGCCCAGGTGAGAACCATTCCCATAGGGAATCATTGGTTCTTGCCTGTTGTGCGTTTTACAGCGCGTAGGAACGCGCTGTAAAACGCTCAGGTCTGAACCCAGCCTAAGGCCTCATGAACACGGCCGTTGTTTTGGTCCGCATCCGAGCCGCATTTTTTGCGGCTCGGATGCGGACCCATTCACTTCAATGGGGCCGCAAAAGATGCGGACAGCACACAGAGTTGCTCCGTTCCGTGGCCTCGCAAAAAAAAATATAACCTGTCCTATTCTTGTCCGTTTTGCGGACAAGAATAGGCAGTTATATAAATGGCTGTCCGTGCTGTTCCGCAAATTGCGGAACGCACACAGATGCCATCCATGTTTTGCGGATCCGCAATTTGCGGACCTCAAAACACACAATGGTTGTGTGCATGTAGCCTAAGGCCTCATGCACTACGACCGTTGTGTGCATCCGTGGCCGTTGTGCCGTTTTCCGTTTTTTTTCGCGGACCCATTGACTTTCAATGGGTCTGTGGAAAAATCGGAAAATGCACCGTTTGGCAGCCGCATCCGTTATCCGTGTTTCCTGGCCGTGAAAAAAATATGACCTGTCCTATTTTTTTCACGGCCAACGGTTCACGGACCCATTCAAGTAAATGGGTCCGTGAAAAATTACGGATGCACATAATATTGTCATCCGCGTCCGTGATCCATGTCCGTGATCCATGTCCGTTTTTTCCTTTCATTTCAATGGCAAACTTGACTTAGATTTTTCTTTCATTTTTCATGTCCGTGGATCCTCCAAAAAACAAGGAAGACCCACGGAAGAAAAAACGGTCACGGATCACGGACCTACGGACCCCGTTTTTGCGGACCTTAAAAAAAAAACGGTCGTGTGCATGAGGCCTAAGTCAATGGTGGCGGATCAGTTTTTTTCAGACATGAAAAAAACCGGATCCAGCGTCCCTGAACAGATGCAGCTGGTTGTATTATTATAACAGAAGCGTTTTGCTGCTGTTGTGAGATCCTGTGTCGGATCTCAAAACCGGACAGCAAAAACTCAGCTGTGAATGTAGCCTAACTCTAAAATACGAAGCCACAGGGCAGCGCAGTACCCCCGACCCAGTCAGTGAATGCAGCTGGCTGCTGTTCCCCGCACAGCCATGTGACTAGGAGTGTCGCTGTGAAGAGGAAACTTTCACACGAGCGCGTCCCTTGTGGGAATCGCTACGTGTGAGAGGGATCGTGCGATCTGGACTACAGCAGTGCACGGCATTATCACGATTGATTATGCTGTGTGCCTGTGCCTGACCTTTCTTTACCGGAATCATACTGACGGCTTTATGTCAGTATGATTCAGTTACAGAAAGGTCACACAGAGGCAGACAGCATGCGTGCGCCTCGTCGTAAATCAGGGGCATCTGTGGAAGTCTGGCGTAAAAAGTAAGACCGCACCTGGCTGGCGTAGCTTTTTGCTAACATTTGCGCCTGTTTCCAGGTGAAAATGTTAGTAAATTTGCCGAAGCTGGAGTCCCCACACTTCGCCTCCGTCCTGCCCAACTAGCGGACATTGCGTAAAACTGGCCGTGCGACTAAATATTGTCGCACGGCCGGTTAAAAAAGGGGACTTCTGACTGTGCCCCACTAAGCCAGCACTGCCTCCCCTTCATTACTGGTCCCACAGGATCCCCGACCAATCATAGTCGTAACATGCCATCACTTTATAAGGGCTCATGCACACGGCCGTAGCCATTTTTGCTGTCCGCAAATTGCGAATCCGCAAAACACAGATACTGGCTGTGTATGTTCTGCATTTTGAATAACGCAATGTCCGGCCCATAATAGAACAGTCCTATCCTTGTCCACAAAACGGACAGGAGTAGGACATGTTCTATTTTTTTGCGGGGCCGCGGAATGGACATACGGATGCGGACAGCACATGGAGTGCTGTTCACATCTTTTGCAGTGAATGGGTCTGCATCCGAACCGCAAAAATGTAGATCGGATGCGGACCATAATTACGTTCATGTGCATGAGCCCTGAGATGGGGAAACACCTTTATTTTATGGCAAAAAGAGCTGGTTTTGTGTGATATAAATATAGCGTTACTAATGGAAGCATCACAGCGCTGATAGCCGTGTCATATCATGACTGATTATAGCCTTGGGCTACTTTTTCGCTAGGAAGTACTTGTCTTAGAAATGTTGAAAACACGGATTTAGAGGACTGGGAATTAACTCTGAGGGGGTATCAGTGTTTTCTTATACTAAGGCCTCATGCACACGACCGTGCCGTTTTTTTTGCGGTCTGCAAACCGTGGATCTGCAAAAAACTGAAGCCGTCCGTGAGCCTTCCGCAATTTGCGGAACGGGCGGCCCATTGTAGACATGCCTGTTCTTGTCGGCAAAACGGACAAGAATAGGACATGCTATTTTTTTTTGCGGGGTAACGGAACGGAGCAACAGATGCGGACAGCATATGGAGTGCTGTCGGCATCTTTTGCGGCCCCATTGAAGTGAATGGGTCTGCATCCGAGCCGCAAAAACTGCGGCTCGGATGCGGACCATAACTACGGTCGTGTGCATGAGGCCTAATGCAGGATAGATATTCCTTCCTATCTCACAATAATGATCTTTATTCATATAGCACCAACATATTCCGCAGCGCTGTACACTCAGAGGTTACGTGTACAGACAATACGTATGAATAAACTAATCAGCAATTCAGACAGTAGGAGTGCGGGCCCTGCTCACAAGAGCTTACAATCTATGAGGAAATTAGGGAGACACAAGTGCTTGTTTTGTACAATGGTCCAGCCATCTTCACTAAGTAGGGGAGTACATATGAGGCTAGGGCTACACGGCGACTTCTGTCGCAGAAAAGTTGCGCAACACAAAAATACACGTGACTTGTCTCTGCAACTTGCTGTCACGCGACTGTTTTAGAGCTTGGATTTGGCTGTGTGGTCAATGGGGTGAATACAATTTGCCAGACAAAATCCAACAGCGTTCGATGTTATGCAGCTGTGGTGTGTCGCACTGCGACGCCATTGACATGCATTATATGAAATGTAGCCCATGTTAGCCAACCGTATGCAGTGCTTTTAAAGGGGTTTTCTGATATCTAAAATATCCCACCCAATGCTTGAGCCCCTTGTATGGATTATACTCACCAAATCGCCAGCACCCCCGTCGCTCCGGATACCTTGCCTCAATGGCCTGTCCCCGTTGCGTCCTGCCATTGGCTGCTCCCCCCATCACTGGATGTTTTGATCCAAGTGACGGGGAGATGCAGTAGCGGCCATGCAGGGATCCGGAGCAATGCAGATGCCGGTGAGCATGTAAGTATAATCCATACAAGGGGCCCGGGCATTTGGGGGGAGGGGGATATTTAAGATATCGGATAACCCCTTTAAGTGCATGGGGTATGGTGGATACTGTTACGAGGGGATCAGGTTCTAAAGAATAATGTTGAAGTGGGTGAATGAAGAATCGAGAGGTTAGGGAGTGTAAAAGGCCACCCTAATGCCTCATTCACACGTCAGTGCTTTGGTCAGTGATTTCCATCAGTAATTTTAGCCAAAACCAGGTGCGGCTCTAAACACAGAACAGGTGCAGATCTCTCCCTTATACCTTATGTCTGTGGAGGATCCACTCCTGGTTTTGGCTCACAATCACTGATGAAAAATCACTGACCGAACACTGACTGTGTGAATGAGGCTTTACACTAACAGAATTATGTCAGCGTCATTCAGTAGATTTCAGGACTCTAAGGGTTACACAGCCCGGCTTCTCTTCTGTCTTCATCTTTGCTGTGCACAGGAAAAGGACCTGTGGTGACCTCACTGCGCTCTTCACATGGTCCGTCACATGATCCATCACCATGGTAAAAAGATCATATGATGGACCATGTGATGAGTGCAGTGACGTCATCAAAGGTCCTATTCCTCAAAGAAGAAGACAGAAGAGAAGCCGGGCTGCACGAGCAAGTGGATTAAGGTGAGTTAAATAGTTTTTTTTTAACCCCTACAGCCCTATTTTACTAAGCATTCTGTATTAATCCTGTTATAACGGAAAATAATACAATCTACACAACAGCTAACCCAAACCCGAACTTCTGTGAAGAAGTTCGGTTCTGGGTACCAAACATGCAGTTTTTTCTCACGCGCGTGCAAAACGCATTACAATGTTTTGCACTCGTGCGGAAAAATCGCTCATGTTCCCGCAACGCACCCACATCTATTCCCGCAATGCCCATGTGAAACCAGCCTTACAGTTTTATATCTCTGCAGTAAAACTGACTTGTTATTATTATTTATTATTGAAGCGCCATTCATTCCATAGCGCTGTACATATGAAAAGGGGTATACATACATAATGTACATGGGAGAAGGATACAGTAGGAGAGTGTGAAGCTGGTCATGGCGGTATAGAGGCAGCAGGGTCACTGGTTGTAGGCTTGTCTGAAGAGGTGGGTTTTCAGGTTGCTTTTGAAGGATTCTACTGTAGGTGAGAGTCTGATATGTTGGGGTAGCGAGTATGGTGGATGCACAGGAGAAATCTTGGAGCCGATGGTGGGAAGAGGTGATAACAGGAGAGGAGAGAAGGAGGTCTTGTGAGGATCGGAGATTGCGTGTGGGGATGTATCGGGAAAGTAGCTCAGAGATGTAGGGAGGGGACAGGTTGTGGACGGCCTTGTATGTATTTGTTAGTATTTTGAACTGAATTTGCAGGGTAATGGGGAGCCAGTGAAGGTATTGGCAGAGGGAAGAGGCAGAGGAATAACAGGGTGAGAGGTGGATTAGTCGGGCCGCAGAGTTGAGAATAGATTCAAGGGGTGCGAGATGGAAGGACACAGAGGAGAATGTTGCAGTAGTCTAGTCAGGAGATGATGAGGGCATGTACAAGCATTTTCGCAGACTCAAATTTGAGAAAACTGCGGATGCAGTGGTGGAAAGGGCTTGGATGTCCGGTCGGAAGGAGAGGGCAGAATCCAAGGTCGCTCCAAGGCAGCGGACATGGTTGACCGGGGAGAGTGTGCAGCCATTGACCGTGATAGATAGGTCTGTTGGGGGGTTGAGCAAGATGGGGAAAAGCTGATGAATTCTGTTTTATCCATGTTAAGTTTTAGAAAGCAAGAGGAGGAGAAGAAGGAGGATATGAAAGATAGGCATTGTGGGATTCTGAATAGTAAGGTGGTGATGTCTGGACCAGACATGTGTGTCGTCAGCATAAAAGTGATACTAAAAGCCATGGGACTCTTTGAGCTGTCCTAGGCCAAAAGTGTAGATAGTGAAGAGTAGGGGTCCCTAGGCCAGAGCCTTGTGGGACACCAACAGAGAGGGAATGAGATGAGGTGGTGGGAGATGCTAAATGTGAGGTATGATGTGATCCAGGAGAGGGCTAGGTCAGTGATGTAACAGAAGGGAGTGGTTGACAGTGTCAAAGGCAGAGGACAGGTCAAGGAGAAGGAGGACAGAGTATTTTTTTTGTTTTATTTTGGCTGTTAGTAGGTCGTTGGTGACTTTGGTAAGGGCAGTCTCAGTTGAGTGGTGGGGTCGGAAGCCAGATTATAGCCGGTCAAAAGGGAGCAGGAGGGGAGATAAGAAGACAGTTCAGAATGGACATGTTGCTCAAGCAGCTTTGAGGCATATGGAAGAAGTGATATGGGGTACTGGCGTACATACAGGGGTCACAGTTGCGACTGGGCCCGGCACGCCAGGCGGCCTAACCGCCTGTGAACCCCCCACAAGCCGCCCTAAAGCATCGTAAACAGGTCGCTGGCAGGGCCCCCGCTGTACTCACATGTAATGGAGCTTTCTGATGGGGCCCGGCATGAAGTACAGTGGCAATTTCGGGCCCCATCAGAGCGCTCCATGGCTCCATTACATGTATAATATGGGGGGGGGGAGAGGGGGGGAGCACGCACTCACTCACACACACCCGGCCAGGCAGTTCGTTTCCATAGTGAAGCAAGGAAACCTCTCTGCTCCATGCTTCACTGATCTTCAGAGCTCAGAAGCTCCTCCTGCTGGCCCCACATCGTGCTGCTGGCTGTGGGAAGAGAGCTGAAAGCCCGGGAATCTGCCTTCAGCACAGCCAGCAGCGCGATAAATGTGGGAGCCTGTCATCAGGGAAGAAGGTAAGTATTTTTTTTTTTTTTCTAACGCTGCAGACTGGGGGCAAGGGGAGGGGATGTTTGATGGGCACAACAATACTGTGAAGGGGCACATAATCTGGCATTACTACTGTGAGGGGACACATAATCTGGCATAAACATTCTGAGGGGGCACATATCTGGGCATATACACTTTGAGGGGGCACATGACTGGGCATAAATACTGTGAAGGGGCACATAATCTGGCATAACTACTGTGAGGGGCACATAATCTGGCATTACTACTGTGAGGAGCACATAATCTGGCATTACTACTGTGAGGGGCACATAATCTGGCATTACTACTGTGAGGGGGCACATAATCTGGCATTACTACTGTGAGGGGACACATAATCTGGCATTACTACAGTGAGGGAGGCACATATCTGGGCATAACTACTGTAAGGGGACACATATTTGGCATAACTACTATGAGGGGGCACATATCTGGGCATAACTACTGTGACAGGAACAAAGGTGGGCATAACTACTGTGAGGGGCCACAAGGTTTTACCTATCACTTGCCCTACACTTTAGCAAAACAAATATTTAAATGGCAGTTACACTTTAAGCTTTACATGAATACGGTATACTTTACAGCTGTGTGCGGTTATGTACATGTACATACCTCCCCACTCTTGCCCCTGGCAAATTGTGCAGAGGTAGAGCTTGGCAGGACAGCAGGATTGCCATCCAAAATCGGCCTGCCCCACACAAGGCGGTACTGTTGGGACTAGGCATGTTGGGTGAATGGTAGGGGAAGTAGTAGGGGGTGGGGTGGAGGCAGGTTGCGGGGGGGGGGGGCATGGATCAGTTTTGCATCGGGGCCCCATGGATTGTGTGTACACCACTGATATGGGGCGATAATTGGACAAAGAAGATGGGTCAAGTGAAGGCTTTTTGAGGATGGGTGTTATGGTAGCATGTTTAAAACCAGAGGGGAAGACTCCAGAGATTAGTGATAGGTTGAAGAGATGAGTTAGGACTGGAATAAACACTGTGGTGAGGTTAGGGATGAGATGGGATTGGGTCAAGTGCACAGGTGGTGAGATGTGATCTGGAGAGTAGAGTGGAGAGTTTTTCTTCTGTAATGGTGAAGAAGCGGGTTTTGGGAGAAAACTGAGCAGTTGTGTAGAGGGTCTGTGAGGACTGTGTGCTGAAGCTTTCTCTGATGTTGACTATCTTTTGTTTGAAGTATGTGGCAAAGTCCTCAGCTGAGAGGAGAGGGTGGGGGCTGTGGGACAGGGAAGATATAAGAGATGAGAAGTAGGCCTGTTTTGCATCAGCGAGTGAGGATTTGAATATGAGAAGGGATTGCTTGTGTGTGGTGAAGTGATCCTTAGAGTGGGATTTCTTCCATCGCCGCTCACCAGCCCTGGAAGCTTGTCTGAGTTTTTTAGTCAGGTTGGTGTGCCAGGGTTGTCTGTAGATTTTTTGGGTTTTGTTGTGTGTGAGGGGGGCAACAGTGCCCAGAGCTGTACTTATTGTGGTGTTATATAGGGTGGTGGCAGTATCTGGGTCTTGGAGGGAACAAATGGTAGAGAGTGGCAGAGGAGAGTCAGAGAGCAAGCAAAAGTCAAGATGTTTAAGGTTCCTGAGGGGGTGTGTTAGTGTGTGGATCGGGGGAGCAGCAGAAAAGATCAGTAAAGAGAAGGTGAGTAGATTGTGGTCGGATAGGGGGAGAGGCGAATTAGAAAGGTTACATAGGGAGCAGAGACGGGTAAAAATAAGATCCAGAGTGTGACCATCTCTGTGGGTGGGAGTGGAAGACCACTGTGAGAGGCCGACAGAGGAAGGGAGTGAGAGTTTAGAGGCGGCTGAGTGGCAGGTGTCAATAGGGATTTTGAAGTCACCCATGATGATAGTGGGGATGTCGGTAGAAAGAAAGTGTAGGAGCCAGGTGTTAAAGTGGTTAAAAAATATGGTGCCTGGGCCTGGGGGTAGTAAATGATAGCTACTTGGAGGTTGGGGGGAGAGTAGATGTGAACAGAGTACTTCAAATGAAGTGATTGTAATGGAGGGTGGCAGTGGAGTTGGGCTGTAGGAGCAGGTGTCTGATAGGAGAAGACCAACTCCTCCACCATGTTTGCTACCAGAGCGGGGGGTGTAAGTGAAATGAAATCCGCTATAAGAGAGTGCAGCAGGGGAGGAGGTGTCAGAGGGTGTCAGCCATGTTTCTGTGAGACCAAGAAAGGAAAGTTTGAGAGATGAGTAGGTCATGAATGTAGGACAGTTTGTTACCTTCCTTTACCAGGTCAGTACAATTACAGTAATACCACATTTATATTGTTTTTCTATAGTTTTAATACTGGAAAAAATGCAAACTTTGGGAAAAAAATATTTTTTCTTGTCATCACCAAATTCTGACCCCCCATAACTTTTATGTCTATGGAGCTGTGTGAGGGCATATTTTTTGCAGGGTGATCTGTATTTTTTACTGATACCATTGTAAAGTGTGCATGACTTTTTGATCACTTTTTAATACATTGTTTGGGGGCGATGAAGATAAAAAAATAGCAAACCGGCCATTTAGATTCCTGTTATAGCATTTCCTATATGGGATAAATACATTTAGTTTGGGCATTTTGGGACGCGGCGATGCCTGTGATTATATTTATTTTAATTATCGGGAAGGAGGCTCTCTTTTAGAAGGCTGGTACCCTGGCCAAAGGATTGGTGGCCCAGGTTCTGTGGCTCAGTCATCCAGCTGGCTCTCTGGTCAAAGGGTTGGTGACCCAGGGTCTGTGGCAGAGTATCCCCGTCTCAGCATCTTCTTCTGGTCACTCATGCAGTCTGGCACAGTCTTTCCTTCTCAACACTGGTCCCTATCTGCAGACCACTAGGGGCTCTGGATGCTCCACTTTTATACAGTTTCTAACTGAACTAGAACCTTCTAGTGGGAGGGGTGGAGTGAAGAAGCACAGCCTAAACAGAAACAATGTTGCCATTTTAGTGTCCCATAAACTTGTATATTGAGCCTCAATGGGGATGACTAAGCTGTTTTCAGTTATTTATAGTAACTGTCCAAAATTGCTAGTTTTTCAGTGCATAGGTAGAAAGTCCCAAAGTCTCTCAATATTAGCTGGCTGTGTATTATTCCTTTCCACAGCGCAATAACAGTGCAAATGAACAGGATATATTACAAAAAACGTATGCAATGTTCAACAATATAACACAGTATACACAACAGCATAAACCATACTGCAAGTTAACCCTTCAAATTGCAATAAAGTATGGAGTTTATAACTTTGCCTAGTAGCAATAAAGGCAAATGTCTATAAAACTCCATATTCCTATAAGCCCTATATACCAATATGCGGAACCCCACAGTGGGGGTCCCCACGGGGGTCCAATCCGCCCCCCACCCCTGCTTCTGGATGATGACTGACAGGTTTCTTTCTCATGTAAAACAGGAAATAAACCTGTCTATCATTGTGCAGAGGCAGGAGAAGGCGGGGGCAGCGTGCCTCATCGGACTCATCTCCCGGGGAGTGCTGTGAGGTTCAGCATGTTAGTATTCTCTCAGTGATGATTACGTTTTGGCGGAAAGCTACTGGAATTTTGGACCCTGCATGCCCTATTAAATGTATAAAAAAGGCATGTTAAAACTCCTATAAATATCAGAAAATAAATGTAAAGATGAGACTGGTGTGAATGAGTCCTAAAAGAGGACTTGTGAATATAATCTTTGAGCAGTAAGAAGGATTTCTCTGGCAGCTCCGACTAGCTGCAGCTGTATCACAGCACTTCTTTGCATCCTGATTGGTGACTGGGTTTGTGAATGCAGGGCTTTGTCCTGTGTATCAGTCCCCACCACCCTAATATTGCAGGTCTAAAGTTAGGAAGACGTGAGATTCAGTGAGCTATTGAATGGAAAGAAGGGCCTTTTTCATTCTAAATGAATTAATTCATATTGCTCCTTCTGTGCTCACCCGGAGAAGCATATTTTGTACACGCTCATGGTAAATGTCACGTGCAGTAGATCTATTTCTGCTGTGAACGATCAAACCACCAGCTATGAACCTTTAATGTTTTCTAAGCCTCTAATGCAGCAATGATACCAGTATACATATGGTTTCCATTAAACTTGTTTTTAGCGTGTATTAATCCTGAGACCTCGCTGCGCGGCCCCACGTGTTTCGAGCAGTAGCTGGAATCTCAGGGTTCAGTTTCGCCTTCTAACAAAGCTCTTGTTCTCAGAACAATCATTTTAGGTGCTTTTTGTCAATTGCGTTTATGAATATTGGACATTTAAAAGTCAATTTTTATTAATCCACATTAAAACCACATAACCAACACGTGCACAGAAATGCCACTTGCTTACGCATTTCAGAATGTCTCCTTAAAGGGGTTGGCTGATATTCCAAGAAAATTACAGGACGACGGACAGTGTGTAAAAGAAAAAAGAAAACCACATTGTCTTTTCCACATTGTCCTGTTGCCCTATAATTTTTTTGAAAGTTGGGCAGCCCCTTTAATCATAGCATGAACCTGTGTGAGATTAAAGGGAGCCGCGAGATTACGGCACTCTAGCTCTGTGACGTCGAGGAGCAAGGAGAAGATTCGGAGGATGCGTGGCGGTGCTGGGCTCCTTCACGCTGGACTCATCTCAGGGACAGAACTCATCTCAGGTTAATTTGCATGTCTATCAAATCGTTTTTTTGACACAATAAAAGCACACAGAGCTATGGGGACTGAGTATTGCGGTTCTGCTAGCGGCCATCTAGCAACCCATGTCCTCAGCTCTATACACAAAATCCTGGTGATAGGTTCCCTTTTAAGCTCTGTAAAACACATCAGAAAAACACAATTAAAACCACCAATAGAAAGTTAAAACCAATGTTTACAAAACTTTTAATTCATAAGACACAAATTAAGTAAATCTTTGAAAAGGTTAGTAACAAATAAAGCCACAAATCACATTCTGTCTCTGGTTTGTAAACTGAAAATCCATAATGTCTCCTGGTTTTAAAAAGTTTGTTTTTATGATCTCCTCCTCGTAATGGTCGTCTGAGTACTTTATTCCCATAAAGGAGAAGGATCACCATGAACCTGTACAAAATGTCGGAATAACCTAGAAATACTGACACTTGTGGGTTCTTAGCATCTGATAAATGACATCTAATTCTACACGGCGCACATATATTGTAGGCTGCACTCATGACAAATAATCAAATAGATTACCTTAGCAGTTAACATAGTTTTTATTTTAATTACAACAGATGTATTATGGGCAATGGTTGTGGAACCACTGTGAGAACCAAAAGATTTGGCTTTGGGCTAAACCCTAAGGACATTATTCGGGAGGCCCTCTGTTTTTCACCCTTTAACACCAATGTATCCGGTCTTCACTGCAGAAAATGCACCAGACCGCTACCTCTTGGAGTAGTCTGGTGTGGTTGGCTGCTGACCCGTGGGGTCAAGAGATACTGGTGCATAGCACCAAAAGGAGAGGTGAACTTATAGTTCTGTCAGAGATGGCAGAGTACATGCAAATCTGACAAACAGGTCTGAAGTCAGGGCAGGCAGCAAAGGGTCAATATGATAATCAGGTCAGGTAAGACAGCTGAGGGTCAAACTCCAGTAATCAGGCATAAATCAGTACATGGGCAGACAATCAGATACAGCACACTTTAGCAGGAAGAATCAGACTACTGAACCTATTGCTCAGGCAGAGAATGAGACTTATGCAACAGAGGTGCAGTGCGCACTGGGATCCCTTTAAGGTGAGATAAGTGTTTTGTGACGCCAGTGGCAATGAAGCAACAACGGGACAGAGTCCCTTTAAGGCAGTGTTTCCCAACCAGTGTGCCTCCAGCTGTTGCAAATCTACAACTCCCAGCATGCCCGCACAGCCAAAGGCTGTCCAGGCATGCTGGGAGTTGTAGTTTTGCAACAGCTGGAGGCACACTGGTTGGGAATCACTGCTTTAAGGAATGGTGTTGGTACCCAGTTGTAGGTATGGCCGAGTGGTATAGGGTGGCCTATAATGTCCCTTAATGTTTTGTGCATGTGTCACGGTGCTCCTACCTGGATACGCTGGAACCCTAGGCATTGGCTCTGAAGCAGACAAAGGGGGTAGTTGAATTGTGGGATGAAGAATAAATTGAGTTCAGACCTTGTATATAGTTGAACAGCAGCTTTACTTGAATAAATATTCATCAGAAACAGTCTTCAAGCTTTGTCTTGGTCCCAGCAGGCTTTAGCATAAAACTGGCAGGCAAACTCGTCTCTGCTACATCTGTTGCTCTCTGGCTCTGCTGTATTGACAGGCTACCCATAGAACTCAGGTTTTGCTGTATGCTGTACTTAACTTTGTAGTCTGACTCTAGATTAATCCAGAGAACTTTCCTCCTGGCTTCTGAAGATCCAAGCTGTAGTCTCTATATCCAGCAGATCTGAAGGTGCTTTAGCTGCCCAAGACAGGGCTCATGCCAACAGGGATGTGCACCTGCTGCACACCTAACCCCTAGAAGGGGGTAAGCTGAACTGACTTCTAACTAGAACTCCACCCTCCCTGCAGCAAGTGGGACACGCCCACCACACCACAGGGGTTAGAATGGAAAGGAAAGCTCCATTCCATATACCTGTATCTCTGCCATGTATGCTGCCACCTGCTGGGGAACCAGGCACATTACATGTGAACACAACAGTTGCAAAATAGGAAATGCACATTGTGAAGGACTTGGAATAAATACACATGATGACATTAGGTTAAACATAGGAGATAGTGACGGGGTGCAAAGGTGGTAATGGCACTCTGGGGCGCTACCCTTACAGCATAGCATATATAGCAAAAGCTGATTTAATACACAGAAGCAGTCTAACAGCTGCTCACAGATTCAAAGGAGGGGTTAATCCTTCCAATATTGCAGAAGGAGATGAGGTTCAATGAAGAATATCATAATGCATTTTCCCCAAAAGACACACAGGACACTGGTGCTGGGGCCTGCAAGAGACATAGCATGAGTGGAGTGGCACTCATGCCAGCCCTAAGTAGCAGGGCAGTGATGGGCACAGGCTGCCAACATAACAAAATGTAAAAGTTTTAGGCCAGATGTGGGTTTTATGGCTGAGCTCACTACACCATGGATCCCTATAATGCTGTGAGTCCGGCCTTAAATGTTTCTGCAATTATGTTGTAACAAATCCAGTAAGACAATTTGTGAACAGAAAGATACATTACATAATGAAAACTACTGTTCTTTGTACAACAATTTAGAGCACCATTGGGGAAGAAATAGGAGTGGAAAAAGTGGGGAGTAAGTATAATAGATATGAAAGTGATTTAGTTCATGCATATATATATATAGTGCCAGTACAGAGGCTGCCTATACAAGCCAGTGGCGTACCGCCCATAGAGGCAGACCACGCCACTGCTATGGGGCCCGCGGCACTGGGGGGCCCGTAGCGCAGATAAGGCCCCGCCCACTGATGACCTGCAGCCGGCTATGCGGCTGCTTTTCTCCCCAGGGCCCCCCCCCCCCATGTTTAGCTGAATCGCCTCCCAGAGGCGCGGCTAAGTCCTCAACACCCGCCCCCCTCCTCAGCGCTGCGCTCTGAAACACCCGCTCCTCCTCTCGTCGGCGTCCCAAATCCCGCGCAGGCGCAGTGCCGGCGATTGCCTGCGCCTGCGCTCTGATAATACGGCTGAGGGCAACAGCTTCAACATCGTCACTGGGCATGCGCCGAGCCCAGTGACGATGTTGAAGCTGTTGCCCTCAGCCGTATTATCAGAGCGCAGGCGCAGGCAATCGCCGGCACTGCGCCTGCGCGGGATTTGGGACGCCGACGAGAGGAGGATCGGGTGTTTCAGAGCGCAGCGCTGAGGAGGGGGGCGGGTGTTGAGGACTTAGCCACGCCTCTGGGAGGCGATTCAGCTAAATGATGGAGGCGTTAGTAGTTTTCATATTTAGGCGGGCACAGCACTAATCAGAGGGGCACCGTTCCTGGGCACCGTGGAGAAAGAAAACCGCCCCTCTGGGCTCCAGTCCTTACAGCAAGAATCGATTTTTAGAAGAAAGGACAAGACTGACATGGAAAAGAAGAACACAGATGGAAAAAAGGTACTTTATTAAACATGGATCCATGAGTACCTTTTTTCCATCTGTCTTGTTCTTTTGATTGTGAGTCTTGTCATTTCTTCAAAAAATCGATTCTTATGATATGTAAATGACGCTGTAAGGAGCCCAGAGGGGCGTTATTCTTTCTCCACTGTGCCCAGGAACGCCCCTCTGAAGTGCCGTGCCCGGCTAAATTTGAAAACTAATAACGCCTCCAAGTTCATCTAAATCACCTCCCAAATCCGATCCTCCTCTCGCTGGCATCCCAAATCCCGCGCAGGCGCAGTGCCGGCGATTGCCTGCGCTATGATAAGATGACTGACGGCACTGCGCCTGCGCTGGGATTTGGGATGCCGGCTGAGAGGAGGATCGGGGTGTTTGCCGCAGAGCGCGGCACTGAGGAGGGGGGGGGGGGGGTGTTGAGCACTTAGCCGCGCCTCTGGGAGGCGATTTAGATGAACTTGGAGGCGTTATTAGTTTTCAAACTTAGCCGGGCATGGCACTTCAGAGGGGCGTTCCTGGGCACCGTGGAGAAAGAATAACGCCCCTCTGGGCTCCTTACAGCTTCATTTACATATCATAAGAATCGATTTTTTTAAGACATGACAAGACTCACAATCCAAAGAACAAGACAGATGGAAAACAGGTACTCTGTTAAACATGGATTCATGAAAAAAAAATTGGGGATAAATTGCTAGTGACAGATTCCCTTTAAGGCTACTTTCACACTTGCGTTCAGAGCGGATCCGTCTGGTGTCTGCACAGACGGATCCGCACCTATAATGTAAACGCTTAGATCCGTTCAGAACGGATCCGTTTGCATTAACATGAACAAAAAAAAAACAACATTTTTTTTTTTGTTCATGATAGTGCAAACGGATCCGTTTTGACTTTACATTGAAAGTCAATGGGGGACGGATCCGTTTGAAAATTGAGCCATACTGTGTCAACTTCAAACGGATCCGTCCCCATTGACTTACATTGTAAGTCTGGACGGATCCGTTTGCCTCCGCACGGCCAGGCGGACACCCGAACGCTGCAAGCAGCGTTCAGGTGTCCGCCTGCTGAGTGGAGCGGAGGACAGACGGAGCCATACTGATGCATTCTGAGCGGATCCGCGTCCACTCAGAATGCATTAGGGCTGGACGGATCCGTTCGGTGCCGCTTGTGAGAGCCTTCAAACGGAACTCACAAGCGGAGACCCGAACGCAAGTGTGAAAGTAGCCTAACATGGCACCCCAAATAAGGAGACCTGCAGGCTGCAGCAGATATCCCATGTGACAGGTCACCCCCAGGAAACCCCTAACAGTTTCTGTAGGTCATGTATAAATTTATTTAATGGGGGTGTGGCATGGGAGGAGCAAAGTCAGGAAGTGGGAGGGGCCATGGTGGGTAGTGGGCGGGGTTAAGGGGCCCAATTCAGATTTTTGCTATGGGGCCCAGTGATTCCTATGTACGCCTCTGATACAAGCCGTTTTTGATCTTGAGTAGGGATGAGCGAACTTGTGGTTTCAAGCTCGGCGTACAAGGTTTGGGTTATCTAAGAATTCCGTTATGGATTCTGCTACCACGGACCATAAGTTAGATAACCCGAACCTGAACCTTGTACACCGAACTTGAAAACACAAGTTTGCTTATCCCTAATCTTGAGGACTCCAGCCATCCTTTTAATACATGGTCACTCATCTGAATGGCTACCATGTAATGCTACATATCTCCAGCAGCTGACCCTGCAGGAAATGGCTGCCTGGCCATGGCTTCCCCCAGCAAAATCAGCTTTTGAAACATAGAAACATAGAAACATAGAATGTGTCGGCAGATAAGAACCATTTGGCCCATCTAGTCTGCCCAATATATCTGAATCCTATGAATAGCCCCGGCCCTATCTTATATGAAGGATGGCCTTATGCCTATCCCATGCATGCTTAAACTCCTCCACTGTATTTGCAGCTACCACTTCTGCAGGAAGGCTATTCCATGCATCCACTACTCTCTCAGTAAAGTAATACTTCCTGATATTACTTTTAAACCTTTGCCCCTCTAATTTAAAACTGTGTCCTCTTGTGGTAGTTTTTCTTCTTTTAAATATTCTCTCCTCTTTTACCTTGTTGATTCCCTTTATGTATTTAGCAGTTTCTATCATATCCCCTCTGTCTCGTCTTTCTTCCAAGCTATACATGTTAAGGTCCTTTAACCTTTCCTGGTAAGTTTTATCCTGCAATCCATGGACCAGTTTAGTAGCTCTTCTCTGAACTCTCTCTAGAGTATCTATATCCTTCTGGAGATATGGTCTCCAGTACTGCGCACAATACTCCAAGTGAGGTCTCACCAGTGATCTGTACAGCGGCATAAGCACTTCACTCTTTCTACTGCTTATACCTCTCCCTATACATCCAAGCATTCTGCTGGCATTTCGTGCTGCTCTATTACATTGTCTTCCCACCTTTAAGTCTTCTGAAATAATTACTCCTAAATCCCTTTCCTCAGATACTGAGGTCAGGACTGTGTCGAATATTCTATATTCTGCCCTTGGGTTTTTACGCCCCAGGTGCATTATCTTGCACTTATCCACATTAAATTTCAGTTGCCAGAGTTCTGACCATTCTTCTAGTTTTCCTAAATCCTTTTCCATTTGGCGTTTCCCTCCAGGAACATCAACCCTGTTACATATCTTTGTGTCATTTTGCTGGGAGATGACACAACAATCCTAATAAGCATTTAGGCACCTTGTGGTGGGAGCTATTGCTATGATTCCTACAAAGCTGGGAAGCATTATAATGATATTCATCCTAACCTACATATAGCATGCAATTAGAATCATATAGAAAGCATGAAAAGAAAATGCAGAGCGGAAGCTCGGTCCCAGAACCTCATGTATGTGAAAGGTGCTCTGTATGTGAGTCACATCTTCATGCGCATGCTAAATGAGGAAGACTGTCGAAGGGTTGGGGTAACCTACTGTATGTCTTGCAGGATGGCAACTCATACTTGGCAATCCTGGAAATGTGTTATTCACATTATAACCATAATGCTTACTAAATACTGAATAATAACTTCAAAATTGCACCGGTGTATATATATGGCTATATAACCATCAAAATATCACAATAATGTGTAGATAGATGGATAGATAGTGATTAAAAAATGATGGCGCAAAAGTGAGGGTACGTTCACGTCTGCGGCAGTGGATCCGGCAGGCTGTTAGCCTGCCAGATTTTGATGGATCCGGCGTTGTCAGATTCTACAGTTCACTACCGGATCCCTATTGAACATAATAGGGGCTGGCGGTGATGTGGCTGCTTTCCGGCATAAATGCCGGGTTTCGGCCGGACCAAAAAACGTTGCGCGCCATGACTTTTGCATTGACTTGGAGGGCCAATTGGAAAAGGAAGAATTTGCTGACAGGCTGATTTTCAGAGATGAGGCTACCTTTCACCTTAGTGCAAAGGTCATTTGCCACAATATATGAATCTGGGGTTCAGAAAACCCAAGTGCCCTTATCGAGCACATGAGAGATTCACCCAAAATAACATGTTCTCTGCAATGGGCTGGCACAATGTCTACAGCTCTTCTTTTTTGGCAGGAGTACTGTCACTGGCCACTCCTACCTGGAAATATAAAGGGAAAGGCTTATGGCTTAGGACACAGAAAGAGGAAGATCTGCCAAACATAGTCTATTAGCAGGATGGTGCTTCTCCTCATTTTCAGTTGGATGTGAACATTTGTAGCTGGCCAGCTAAGATCTGTCCTAGGTTGCTAATATGGCTTATATGTTTATACAGCTAATAACCTTAATACAGTTCCTATGTTTGTGTGTTAAAGACAAAAGCATAGTTATTTACAGTGACTTCATGTTTGGATGTCATATAACTGTTATATTTTGTGTTCACAGAGGCAGAAAAGATAGTATGCCTTTAAGATTCATTATATAATGTAAGTTAAGCTCAATGACACAGCAGAAACAACAGAAAGCATACAGTTAAACTGTTGTTGATGGGCAGGAGTCTTGACCAATCACAGCCAGCCTCACACACAGCAGGAGTTTTGACCAATCACAGCCAGCCTCACACACAGCCTGTGTGGAAAATCCCCCTAGCAGGAGCTGCTAGAATCATTACACCAGAGGAGAGGAGCTGAACAGACATTCACTCCACTAAGAGCTGTGTTTTATGGAAGCAGAGAGGCCAACATAGGTATTTAGAATAGTTATATAATGTTCCTATTGTTAATGTAGTGATTATAACTGTATACTGAACCAGTTATATGTGTGTTTACTTACAGTTCCACCAATTGCCAATTCAAATTCCATATTGCAATCCAAATTGCATACAACCATACCAGGTCATACTCAACCAATCTGCAAACTTACTGCTAACTGCATACTGCAAATTGCGACCAATTGCAGATATACTTCTCAGAGAGATCATAAAGTGCTTAAATAATTAAAGTGAGAGTACAGATACTGAAGAGAGAAATATATCCACCTTTTTATGTTGAATGACAAGATTGAACAGTTAAACCACCATCTTATACATACCACCATTTTGTGATACTTTATTCAACACGTGTTTTGTACAAGGACTATCTGCTGTGGAGGCGGCAGTGCTATATGAAGAAAAGATAAAGTTAATAAAGAAGTTATTTCAAGCATTTAGTGTGCTCTATAAACCTACTGTTTCCATAGAACGGTGCTAGAGGAATTACAGAGTAACAGACAGTCTGGTTAGACTAAAAGTCAGAGATATCAAAATTCTTCTAATGCCACAGCGCAAAAGGCACTTCATAGTGCTGTGCCTGCCACAACATTGGATCAGCCGAACTGGAATAAACGATTTACCAATGTTGCGTTGTCCTCCAAGATCACCAAATCTAACGGCCTGCAAATTCCTTCTGGGGGGCGATATCAAGAACTCAGTGTATCTGCACCCATAGCCACAGGATCTGAATAATCTGAGATAATGTATCACAGAAAAAGAGTTCATGTCCAAGTATAGGCTGGCACACATCTGGACAAAACTGGACTACCTCCTAGACATCTGGCGTGTCAGAAATCGAACATTTGTAGTGTATAGATAAAACTTGGATAGATAAAGGGGCTATCTTGGAAAAGATAATGATAACTTATCCTCAGAATAGGTCATCATTGTCACACCGACGGGTTGTCCAAGTCCCGACACCCTGCCTGATCAGCTGTTTCAGGGAGCCACTGCGTGTACCAAGGCTCCGATAAGCGATGCAGGCTCCCGGCAGCTTTCCAAGGACAGCACCATACATTGTATGGTGGCAGTGCTTAATATTGCAGCTCAGCCCCATTGACTTGAATGGGGCTGAACTACAATTAGGCCATGTGACCAATGCACAGGGATGTCACTGGCCTAGGAAGAGGCTGTGGCACTGAACGCCTCTTCTAACAGCTGATTGGTGGGGGGTCCCACCCCACAGATCCGATACTGATAACCAATCCTGAGGATAAGGCCTCATGCACACAACCGTTCCATTTTTGGCGGTCCGCAAATTGCGGATCCGCAAAACACGGGAGCCGCCCGTGTGCCACCAATGTTAGTAGTGTGAAAAAAGAAGAGCGATGTTTGAGTCTACTGGAAAGAAGGAGAAATGTTTGAGTGCACTGGTGAGGAGGAAAAAGAGAGCACTGAGGAGGGGGTAATCTGAGTAATGGGGGGAAGTCAGTGTAGGCCAATAGCATTGCCAAATCAGTGAGGAGTAGGCAGTTATATAGAATTATCCGATTCTGTAACATTTCATGGGTGTATAATAGGTGTGTGCTTAGAATATGCTTCATAACGCAAACCCATTTAAGTAGCAGTGTTGCTGCTAGAGACTGGGAGAAACTGGTTAATCCTGCCAAAAAGATCTAAAAAGTTGCAAGGAAATTGTGTATTTTCCTATTAAAGGGAAACTTCTGTCAGAAATGGGTATTTTATTTTACACTTAATATTCGTACAGCACAGTTTTTTTTTTTTTTTGGCTGTACTATACGATTGAAAATATGAAAGTCAGCAGAGAGATAAAATTATAAAATTCCTATATAGATAAGGATCCCATTGTCAGTTTGCTGTAGGAGAAGGATGTTATCTGTTAGTATAATAGTAGATTGTAGAATTAGGATGAAAGTATGACAGCCATATTGTTCTCTTGATAGGCCTAGATAAAGATGCCCACAGAAGAGCATTGCATTTATCAGTGTCATTTCTGTGGGGGGGGGGGGTTACTATTTTTACATAAATTTTGTCTCAAGGCTTGTGTACCACCCCAAAGTGGTGTTACCACTCCTTCACCTTGCTACTGTCTTTATTGGTCTAACTTCATGTCATTTTGCGCATTCTATTCCAGGTCCTCCACACTGTGCATTCCTATTATTGTTATGCAACTGTTTATTTCATGTAATATGCCTGGTTTACCAGCAGGTAGCAGCAAATATGGCAGAGCTATAGTTAGAGAGAGTGGAACTTACCATTCCATTCTAACCCCCCTCTGGAGAGAAGTGGGCGAGTCCTATTTCCTGCAGGAAGGGTGGGGACCAGCGAGAGCCAGTCTAGCTAATCCCCTGCTAGGGGACAGGTGTGCAGGGGGCATATCTCTGCTGAACGTGCCCAAGCCAGCCAGAGCACCCTGGCATGGAGGCCAAAGCTTGAAGCCTCAGGAGCCAGGAGGAAAGGTCCCTGGCATAACCTAGAGATAACCTGGCATAACCTAGAGACAGACCATACAAAGTGCAGCATACAAGAAGAAGCAAAGTCATACAGTCAGCCTGTCAGTACAGCAGAGCCAGAGAGAAACAGATGTAGCAGTTTGTCTGCCCATTTTAATGCTAAAGCCTGCTTGGACCCAGACAAAGCTTGAAGACTGTTTCTGATGAATGTTTATTCAAGTAAAGCTGCTGTTAAACTACATTCAAGTTCTGGATTCTCCCTATTTATTGCTTCGGAGCCAAAGCCTGGGGTCCAGCCGTATCCAGGTAGGAGCACCGTGACACACATAAAGGGACATTTTAGGCCACACTTTACCACTTGGCATTCCTACGCCTGGGACGCGCGTTCTATATATAGAGGGCCCTAGGGGGAGGGAGGTGCCCGTTGCGCCTGTTTAAAAGGTTGAATATTAACTTAGTTTATGTTTCTTTTTTAAAGAGAGCTAATTTGCATATAGGTGTAATGTGCGATGCTCTAATTGAGTCACTCACCCCCCACAAACACCCTTCCTTCTCTGGTGTGAAAGTTAAGCGGGATTGTCTGCCATGCTAAAAGTCCAAACAAATAAGGAGGTTAAAGAGTTAGGACAGGAAGTAGAATACATGGAGTGACTACCAAAAGTTATATCCTGGAAACCATCCACATATTAAAATTACATAGAATATTCACATATAGATGCTAATGTCTGTAAAGCGCTGCGGAATATAGTAGCGCTATATAGGTGCATAAAATAAATATAAGCTGTTGTATGTAATAAAAAAAAACTGTTTGATGTAATGTTGCTTTAAGAATTTTGGAAATATGTGTGAGGGTCTGGCTTGCAGGTTTGTAAGTGACTAAGGGTTTTCTAAAAATGAAAGGTGTTCTGTAGGATATATTTTCTCTTATTCATGAAGAGTAAGAAAGCTTTTCAAGACCATGGTTATTAAAAGGGTTCTCCGGGAGTGATTTAAACTGACTGCAAGAAACCTGGCCAAGAATGTGAGCAAGACTGGTTGCCTCCACTGGCAGCGCTGCCTAGGGGTTGAGGGAGCAGAGCTTCAGTACTCACTGCGCTCCAGCCCTTGCATGTAGTACATCTTGATGAGTGTTCCTATCAGGCTCCTGGTAGACAGGATGGAATCATTAAGGCAGTGTTGTGAGGTCCCGAACCCTCGTGCCGCTAGGCAGTTCTGCAATTGGAGGCTCGCATTCTAGGACAGGTGGCTCGCAGCCATTTTAAATCCCTCCGTGATAACCACTTTAAAGTATATGAAAAACTTCCTTTAACCCTTTCCGGGAGAGGCGATTTACCATTTTTGTGTTTTTGTTTTTTTGCTCTTTCTGGGTTGAAATTGGGGAAAAAAAACTGCATTCTGCCACAGTTTTACAGATTTATTTTTTTCAGTGTTCACTATGCGGTAAAACTGACTTGGGCTCTTCATTTCCCAGGTTAGTATGAATCTGGCAATACCACACATGTATCGTTTTTCTTGAGTTTTAATACTGAAAAAAATAAAAACTTTTGAAAAAATTATTTTTTGATTTTCGCCATATTCTTTTTTTTATAGTTATGTCTACGGAGATGTTTGGGAGTTTGTTTTTTGTGGGATGATCTGTAGTTTTTGAGAATACCATTTTGAGGTATATATAAATTTTTTTGATCACTTTTTATTCCATTTTTTGGGCAGATAAAGTGATGAAAAAACAACAAATTGTTTTTTTTCCGTTACACCATTCACCGTATGGGATTACTATTTTATATTTGATTTGAATTTAATTTTTTTTCATATTTTTCAATTTATTTTTTTACTTTTTGTTAGGTCTCCAAGTGGACCAAAACTTGGAATTTGCTCCATTATTCTCTACAGAAATTGCTACATTCCAGTTCAGTGCTACTACCTGCTGGCTTGAACTTAGACATACTAATAATGAGCCTGGAAGCCTAGTACTGGCTGCGGATCATTACTAGAGCAGGGTGCTTTCCCTGATCTCTGCCAGGGGAAAGTGCGCCTGATACCCGGAAGCTTCTGGGTTTTAGCCCTCTGAGACACTGTAATCATATTAGACCACAGTATCTGAGGGGTTAAATGTCTGCAGTTGGCATTACCGCAGATCGTGGACATTAGCTGTGAGTGCCTGCTGTATGAAACAACAGACACTGTTAATTATGTCGCTTGCTCCGCTCCGCAGCAGGCGCCATCTTTAAAGACCTGACATCTGAAGTACATGTACAGTGGATGTCGAGAAGGGGTTATAAGTAGGGATGAGCGAATCGACTTTGGATAGCTGGTATTTGGATCTCGGCTGTTCCTGGTGGTGCCATAGCTTCTTGGAAGTTAAGTGTTACCTTTCCCTTTGTATTTTGGCTTTTCTGTGTGTTGCATTTCTTTGTTGTTTTGTATTAGGCCTTAGGGAGACTCCCGTTCATCCTTCCTTTTGGAGGAACAGGATGTCTCATTCCTGTCATTAGTACCAGGGTCCTTTAGGGTTAGATAGGACTTTCGGTACTCCTGTGTATGAACTCACCTACCTCTGGGGTCTGTTCATAATGGTAGTCAGTCAGGGCTTTGTTTAGGGTTTTCACTAGGAGGTGTCCATCTTCCTTCCTTAGGTCTCAGGGGGGTTTCCCTCCCACACTAGAGCGTGACAAAAGTGCAATAAAATAGGGAGCTGATGGCTTTGCATAGCAGCAATAGGGGCAAATGTCCACAAACATCCAGATTTCAAAGTACTCTTGCTCCAGGGAACCACACAGATTGATATATAGGGATGTAGCAGGGTTAACACACATACTTTTAGAGACGTGTTATCTAAACTAAATGCAACTAAATGCTCTCCAGTGGCTTTTGTTTCAAGATAACGCGATGAGTTAAGAGATTTGAGTTAAGAGTGCGAGTGTTACCCCTGCTACATCTGTAGTTTTGTGGGAAAAGATTCAGTAAAACTTGTATTTTATTCATTTACATTCCTGCTCATTCTGGGCTTTGAAGTCAAGGAGGCGGTCCTATCTGTGATTGACAGCTATCCCTTATACATAGTCCTACAGGTAGGGCTGTCAATCACTCATAGGACCGCCTCCTTGACTCCAATGCCCCGTATGAGCAGGAATTTAAATGAATAAGTTACTACTTTTATTGAATATTTTCCCATAAAGCTATATATCAAACTGCTCAGCAAACCCAGCTCTACAATGCGCTGCCTGCAGATTAATTAGCATTTTCATGGTGACAGGTTCTCTTTAAAATCTGAAATCATTTTTTTCACACCTCTCTTCCTTTTTAATATATAAAGGTGGTTTCACACATCTCAGACAGTTTCTGTGATCATTTTGTGGCCTTTTTGGCTGTGTTTTGAACATTTTTGTTAGTAATTTTCATGTGTTCAAGATGTTACTTTAAAGTCTATTATAGTGCATTATAATATGAAATTCAATGCAAAAATTCCAAGTTTATTTGCATGGCAGTTGAGCATTTTAAACTATTGTCTATTTTGTTTTTGTTTTTTACAAAACTCAGTATATTACATTTTTCTACCGTTTATTATTTGCATAGGATTCTCAATGAGACTTTAAGAATACCAGCAAAAAGGCCAGTAACAACTAGGTGTGAAGGAAGCCTCGTCCTGGTTTTGTCTGAAAAACAAAAAATATCAAAAACATTGAATCTGAATCAGTGCTTGTGGTTAGATCATTATCTGACCCAGCTGTTATTCTCCACTTCACTGTCTCCTCTCTGTTTCGCATGTCTTTTTTCTTCCTCCGCATCTCAGGCCCACCCTGTTCTTCCCCCCTCAGAGCAGGCTTCATATCAATCAATGTAGGGTCTGCAGCAGCTGGAAAAGCAGAGGAAAGGGTTGAGGCGCTTCACGAAGGAGATAATTTATTATTCTATAACAGAGAAGAGGACGCACTTATGGGAGGGATAATGAGAATCCAATATATATTTCAGTCTCTTGTCTCAGGCATCACAGGAAGTGTCCTGCTCATCTACACATAGACATATGCAATAGTAGTAGACGTGACAGTGCCGTACATAAATGAAATAACTAGTGACCTTGACGTAGGATATGGGTTATTATGCCACCAGTAATTATTTCTAGGGGATATTCCCGGGTTTGAGCAAATGAATATTGTTTTTTGGGATAATGAAATGTTATACATCTTTCCAATATTCTTTTTGTATCAATTACTCGTTCTTTACTCCCAAGGATGACAATCTGTCTTGGTCATGTGATGAACACACAGATGAATGACTTGTTACAAGACACATATCTAAGGCTGGGCTCCTATGTTGTGGCCTCAGGGCAGTAGTACAGGTGAAGCACAAGATTTTTACGTGCTTTATCTGTACCTGCAGTTCACTGTAAACATCGAAACCCAGTCTATAGCTGTACTGCAACTGTGGAGAGCTGTATGCTTGTGTTTCCATCCCATGATTTGGAGAGATGATATATACAATGACGGTTTCTATTTAACCCCTTCTGGCAATACAAGGTAACCTTACACTGAAATTGTCAATGATTTACTGCAGTTTCGTTTCATGTATGGTGCAGGTCCGAGACCTGAGCTTGCGCCATTCACAGTGAAAGCCAGCTGTAACAAACAGCTGTGCTCCTGCTCTCTGATAACTCTGATCCTGACCCTTTAACTCCTTAGATGCCACAGTCAGTAGTGACTGCAGCATCTAAGTGGTTAGACAGATGGAGGTGCTTTCTCTGCCACCTCATCTTCCATTGTGTGCCTTAGTGATGGGGTGCCAATGAGTTGTAATGGAAACTGGGGGCAATAGCCTCTTATTAGGCCATGCCAGACGCATCATGCTGACAGATATAATACACCAGTGCCAGTGCAGCGTATTATACCAAAGATCAAGCTCACACATATTTTAGTCTCCTAGTGTTACTAAAACAGTGAAAATAATAATAATAATAATAAAAAAACGATAGAATTGCTATTGTACCCCAAAATGATACCAATGAAAACTTCAACTCATCCTGCTAAAAAGAACAGCTCTCAGAATAAAAAAAATCAAATGATTATTTATTAAAATGCTTTTATTGAACAAAAGTAGTAAAACTATTTAAAACTATACAGGGGCAGACTGGGAACTTGGAAAAATAAAATAAAAGTGACCCTATTTTATATTAAGGGCCAAACTGACAGTAGGCAGGGTCAACACATGTAGACAGGGCCACAAATACCACAGTGCATCACAGAATACTGCCCCGGCAGCATAAAATATCTCCCCAAAAACCTCCCCTCTGTGGTGGCCAGCACCAGTTGCCACGTTGTGTCCTCCTCCTCTAGTCGCCTTAGGATGGTAATTCAGTTGAATTCAGGAGTCAGGAGGGGAGCATCAGATTATATGGCAGCTGTGAGGAGGGCTTAGGAGGCCCCCTGGGCATCAGCCCACTGGGAATTTTCCCTGTAGTCTATGGCCAGTCTGCCCCTGAAACTATATAAATGTGGTGTACTTACCCTGCAGAATAAGGTCAACATGATATTTATACCTCACGGTGAATTCTTTAAAAACATAACCCCAAAAAACAGAAGCAAAAATATTGTGGAGCTGTTTTTTTTTTCCATCCCTCACTAAAAAAGATTACAAATTTTTTTCAGTCCATTATATGTACCCCAAAATTGTGCAATTAAAAAAACAAGGCCAACAATGGAAAAGTAAAAAAGGTATGACTCTCGGAAGGTGGAGAATGGAGATGAATACACCAAAAAATCGCCAGTTGAGCCATGATGGCCAAAACTCCCAGTGGTGGTTAATGCAAGCAGAGCTCTGTAATACCTTGGGGAATTGATACAAAAATAATACTGAACAAATAGCACCATTTATTTGCTGAAACTGAGAATTACTTTAATGCCTTCATGCAGGACTGGATAAATAAAAATAAAAGTCAGCAATGTCACCCCTAATTCTGTCTTAGGGTCCATTCACATGACCGTAATAGTTTTCCATTCCGCAATAAACGGGTACCGGCCGTGTGCGTTCCGCATTTTGCAGACAAGAATAGGACTTGCTCTATCTTTTTTGTGGAGTGCTGGTGTGCTGTCTGTATCTTTTGCAGCCCCATTGAGTTGAATGGGTCTGCACCCGTTCTGCAATATTGCAGAATAAATGCGGACACAGAAATACGGTCGTGTGAATGGACCCTTACGCTAGGTTCAGACCTGAGCGTTCGCGATGGAGCGCTCTGTATGCGCGATTGTACGGGCGTTTGAAATCGCGCATACAGAGACAAGCGAACGCCCATTGTCGCGCGTTCCCGCTGAAGTCTATGGACGGGAACGCGCGACAAGACGCCCCAAAGAAGCTCATGTACTTCTTGGGGCGTCGGGTGAGAACCATTCCCATAGGGAATCATTGGTTCTTGCCTGTTGAGCGTTTTACAGCGCGTAGGAACGCGCTGTAAAACGCTTAGGTCTGAACCCAGCCTTATTGTTAGAACAGTTTGTAGAATGTCGGCAAAACTTCTATTTTGGAAATAAGGAGGTTGTTGGCAAGTGTCTTTAAGAGGATGATTTAAGTTGACCTACATCTTTCCTATTAAAGATAATTGGCTCTACTAATATAGCTAATGCTTCAGCCGTGGGCTGGGATCTTTTATCTTCTCTACCTCATGTTGTACAGTTTTAATACCAATAGGAAGACACTGACAGGAAAACATTAACAATTACAGACAGTAATAGGGTTTGTCTGCAGTTACACCTGGATACAGGTGATTTGCATAAAGAGTTTGTAAAGGAGGCATTAGAGTGCCAGTATACGGTGCGGCCAGGCTGGGGATTCGCATGCAGATTACCACTAATTGCCAGGTCACACCTGTATTTTATTCTTTAATGGTCCATTCACACGTCCGCAGAATGGGTCCGAATCCGTTCCGCAAATTGCGGAATGGGTGTGGACCCATTTATTCTCTATGAAGCAGGAATGGATGCGGACAGCACACAGTGTGCTGTTCACATCCGCATTTCCGGAGAGCGCCCCCGATCTTCCGGTCCGCAGCTCCGGAAAAAAATAGAACATGTCCTATCCGCAATACACTACGGACGTGTGACTGGACCCTAACTGTATTTTTTTAAATAGCAACTGCTGGCACGGCCACCAGTTAGAGGTAATCTGTGTGTGGACCACACTGTGTATGGGCAACCTATAAGATTACCTTTGCTTGAAATGTTGGACTTATATAATTTACATAATCTTCATTCAGCAACTGAATATTAAGAAAATATAAAATCCTACATATTCAAGAGCAATCCAAGTATCTGCAATACAGATATCTAGGGAACATGGCGACTACCTGTGAACTTACATTCTTCTTATTGCTAACCTATAGATGCAGGAGTGGACTGGTAACCTAAAGTGGCTCTGGAAAAAATAAATAAAAAATGGCCCCATGTCGTAGGCGGATCCAGTTTGGCAACTCGGTGGGGCAACACAAGTAGGCACGGACAACAAAAGTAGGCGGGGCCAGCAGAACACCTCCCAGCAGAACCAAATACCACAGTGCAGCATAAAATACAGGACGGTGATACAGTTGAATTCAGGAGGGCACCTCTGAATTCCGGCCAGGGGCATAAGTACCTGATACTCCTAGAATTAATTAATGCAGAGAGGATCAGATCATTCTGTATCCAACTGGCAGCTTTGTGGAGAGCTCCAATGGCCCCCTGGGCATCGGTCCACTGGGATATTTCCCTGTAGAGTCTATGGCCAGTCCGCCCCTGGACTGATGGATACAGGATTAAACTGCTTGTAGTCTGTAAACATAGAGACACATAGGTCTGTGTAGGAGCTGTAGATGCCAAACAGTAGTAGATTTTTTATTTAAGGGCCACTGCAATTTTAGTATAGATTCTTTAGAGCAATGCAAAAATATTGGTTTTAGTGAAGTTTTACTCTTCCTAAAATGTTAAATTCATTCTTTAGTTCCCAGACTGAAATGTTATCATGGATTATTTCCAGTGACTGCCATAGGCCACTGTCATATGAGTATATTTGTGGCCGTAAATCAACACAAAGATTAAACCAGCCCTACTCAAATACCCATTTGAACTAGTGTGAGATGGGGAAACAGCTATGTGGAATAAATTACATGTTATGGACTGACATTATGCTGTTTGTCCACAAGATGTCGCCGTTTCCCAGGCACAGCTACAGACTGGATATACAGGTCCTTCTCAAAAAATTAGCATATTGTGATAAAGTTCATTATTTTCTGTAATGTACTGATAAACATTAGACTTTCATATATTTTAGATTCATTACACACCAACTGAGGTGGTTCAAGCCTTTTATTGTTTTAATATTGATGATTTTGGTATACAGCTCATGAAAACCCTAAATTCCTATCTAAAAAAATTAGCATATCATGAAAAGGTTCTCTAAACGAGCTATTAACCTAATCATCTGAATCAACTAATTAACTCTAAACACCTGTAAAAGATTCCTGAGACTTTTAAAAACTCCTAGCCTGGTTCATTACTCAAAACCGCAATCATGAGTAAGACTGCCGACCTGACTGCTATCCAGAAGGCCATCATTGACACCCTCAAGCAAGAGGGTAAGACACAGAAAGAAATTTCTGAAGGAATAGGCTGTTCCCAGAGTGCTGTATCAAGGCACCTCAGTGGGAAGTCTGTGGGAAGGAAAAAGTGTGGCAGAAAACGCTGCACAACGAGAAGAGGTGACCGGACCCTGAGGAAGATTGTGGAGAGGACCGATTCCAGACCTTGGGGGACCTGCGGAAGCAGTGGACTGAGTCTGGAGTAGAAACATCCAGAGCCACCGTGTACAGGCGTGTGCAGGAAATGGGCTACAGGTGCCTCATTCCCCAGGTCAAGCCACTTTTGAACCAGAAACAGCGGCAGAAGCGCCTGACCTGGGCTACAGAGAAGCAGCACTGGACTGTTGCTCAGTGGTCCAAAGTACTTTTTTCGGATGAAAGCAAATTTTGCATGTCATTCGGAAATCAAGGTGCCAGAGTCTGGAGGAAGACTGGGGAGAGGGAAATGCCAAAATGCCTGAAGTCCAGTGTCAAGTACCCACATTCAGTGATGGTCTGGGGTGCCATGTCAGCTGCTGGTGTTGGTCCACTGTGTTTTATCAAGGGCAGGGTCAATGCAGCTAGCTATCAGGAGATTTTGGAGCACTTCATGCTTCCATCTGCTGAAAAGCTTTATGGAGATGAAGATTTCATTTTTCAGCACCACCTGGCACCTGCTCACAGTGCCAAAACCACTGGTAAATGGTTTACTGACCATGGTATTACTGGGCTCAATTGGCCTACCAACTCTCCTGACCTGAACCCCATAGAGAATCTGTGGGATATTGGGAAGAGAAAGTTGAGAGACGCAAAACCCAACACTCTGGATGAGCTTAAGGCCGCTATCGAAGCATCCTGGGCCTCCATAACACCTCAGCAGTGCCACAGGCTGATTGCCTCCATGCCACGCCGCATTAAAGCAGTCATTTCTGTAAAAGGATTCCCGACCAAGTATTGAGTGCATAACTGAACATAATTATTGGAAGGTTGAATTTTTTTGTATTAAAAACACTTTTCTTTTATTGGTCAGATGAAATATGCTAATTTTTTTAGATAGGAATTTTGTGTTTTCATGAGCTGTATGCCAAAATCATCAATATTAAAACAATAAAAGGCTTGAACTACTTCAGTTGGTGTGTAATGAATCTAAAATATATGAAAGTCTAATGTTTATCAGTACATTACAGAAAATAATGAACTTTATCACAATATGCTAATTTTTTTAGAAGGACCTGTACATATTTCTATATTCATGAGAGGTGGAGTTGCCAGGCTGAAGGAGAAAGAGGAAGTCACCATTTTGAGAGGACACAGGAGTGAAACCAGTCACATCCAAGCGTGGGATCAACATTTTGCGACCACAACTACAGTCAAGTTAAGCTGCCCAGGGGACAGAGAACTTCTGCTAGGAGTGCTGATGAGAGCTGAGGAACAAACTACCTGCTCTGCAGTACCACATGTTTGTTGAATAGACTGCTTGTTCAGAGTCATCAGCGGAGACAGAGCAGACCCGGGTCGGTAAGATCGTGCACGCTCCTCATTGCAATATTGGTGCCTAGAGACTAGACCAGGCATGTAGTTAGTACCAGTGGCCAAGAAGGACAAAGTGAAGATGGCCTTCATCCTACCTATGGGACTCTACGAGTTCAATCGGATGCCATTCGGTCTTTCCAATGCCCCAGGAACATTACAGCAGTTGATGGAGCACTGTCTGGGTGATCTCAACTTCAAGTCAGTATTAATCTACCTAGAAGACATAGTAGTGTTAGGGGCCTCCTTCGAGGATCACCTCCAATAGCTGCGACAGGTTCTAAGACGGCTACGAGACCCCGGGCTCAAGGTCAAGCCCAAGAAGTGACAACTGTTTCAACAAAATAAACAATATAAAAACAATCTCCAATTTTTGGTGTACTTATCGGCGCTGCAGATTCACCAAGCGACGTGAGTATAGGTCGCTTCACAGTTAAAATGTCCACAAGTTTGTTGATAGCTCTGCCTTCTGAGTGCAAAAGTTCCAATCCCAGACCCTCTTTTTTCTCCAATGCTCAGGTTGTTTCACTTTGTAGCCACACAAACGGTTACCAGAGGCTAGGTGCACTCACGTACACCTGCACCCTAGAGGGAAGTATTAGTACAAATAGTGAAGTTCCACAAGGTATTTATCGCAATCAGCAGGTTTTATTCTACTTACAAAAAAGTCTAAAATCTCAGTCATAAAAACAAGTCTTTTTCATCACAGATCCACCCGACCCGGGTTTCGCCAGTCCAGCTTCGTCAGGGACGATGATGTCTTGCCCCACAGGTGCAGTATTTATTGAGCCACAACCCCTTTTAAGGGCTGCCCACTAATATACATATTTCTATGTCATTTTCTCCTTTTAGATGTTCACATAATGCAATAACTGACAACAGGTTTCAAAGCCTTAGGCCACCTTCACACTTGCGTTCAGAGCGGATCCGTCTGGTGTTTGCATAGACGGATCCGCTCCTATAATACAGACGATGGGATCCGTTCAGAATGGATCCGTCTGCATTATATTTCTGAAAAAATTCTAAGTGTAAAAGTTAGTCAGACGGACCCGCCCAGACCCTGCACCGAAAGTCAATGGGGGACGGATCCGTCGGAATCGCACCGTATTGTGTCAACCTCAAACGGACCCGTCCCCACCGACCCACACTGCAAGTCCGGACGGATCCGTCTGGCTCCGCACGGCCAGGTGGACACCCGAACGCAGCGAGCGGAACGGAGGCCAAACGGTGCGGGGTCTGACCAGTTCCCCGATTCTGGCTTATGCACGGTTCGTCACCCCATTCCTGCTGTACACTGACGGAAGTCTGCATGGTCTGGGGGCCGTGTTATCCCAAGTCCAGGATGGACGTGAGAGAGTCATTGCCTATGGCATCTAGTCTCTGAGGGAGTCAGTGCGCAACCCTGACAACCATAGCTCCTTTAAACTAGAACTACTAAGGTTTGAGGAGTACCTGACAGGTGCAGAAGTGACCGTGATAATGGACACCAACCCATTGGCACATCTGGAGAATGCCAAGCTCGGTGAGCTCGAGCAGAGATGGTTGGCTCACCTTTCTAAGTACCAATACCGCATCAAGTTCTGGTCAGGTAGGGAGAACGAAAATGCCGATGCACTCTCCCGAGTCCCTGTAGTGTTGTCGACTCAGAGTGTCTATAAAGAGCTACAGGACACTGAAACTTCTGACCTTGGTCAATTACCCATGTTCTAGGATGTGGCACATTCAAGTTGGGTGGCGTCCGGGATGTCCGTAGTGTTGGGAAAGATGTTGGCTGATTGAGAAAGAGTCCAGAATAGCTATCCAGACCTGTGGAGAGTGAAAGAATGGGTCCGGACCAAGATCTGGCCTGGGCCAGAAGAGCGGGCCCGTCTGACTACAGAGGGCCAAAAGTTGTTGATGCAGTGGGATAAGCTGGTTGTTACCTAGGGCTTCCTGTGTCGGACCATATGCTTGCAATCAGAGTTGCAGTACCGACGGTTAAGTGGCTCCAACGGCTGGTATACTGACCAGATTTGGAAGACATGGTGGCCAAGGCATGTCTTAAGTGTCGGCCCTGCGGGCTGAGTAAGAGTACTGAACAGCGAGCTCCTGTCCGGGCCATTTAGACCTCAGCACCCTTAGAGCTCCTTATGATTGATTACGTACAGATTGGGTACTTTACCTCGGGACACTCATACTGTTTAGTCATGACAGACCATTTCACAAAGTATGTGGTGGCTGTGCCCACCAGAGACCAGATGGCACAGTGGGCCGCTCAATCGGTCTGCAAACACTTTATACAGGTGTTTGTGCACAGAGGATACATTCGTACCAGCGGGCATGTTTTCAGGGTACTCTCATGAATGAGCTTTACCAGCTGTATGGGATAGAACGTTCCTGCACCACCTCTTATCACCCCCAGGGAAACGGTGTGTGTGAGCGGTTCAACCGCACCTTGCTCCAGATGCTGCAGACTCTGGAGGACAGTCAAAAGGCTTGGTGGCCCTAGTATCTACCTGAACTGATGTGGGCCTATAACAACATGGTACACAGCACCACAGGGTACTCCCCACATATTCTCATGTTTGGGAGAGCCGGATGGGAGATTGAGGATCTCCACATGCGTGATCCGATGGAGCCACTACTGAGAAATACCACTGCATGGGTGCAAGAGCACCACCGCAGGCTGAGAGCGATCCACAAGGGTGTGGGGGATTGCCTGGAACAAGTGGTACACCCTAACCCAAGACCAGTGCAGAGGGATGGGTATGCCCCGGGTGATCGAGTTATGGTCAAAACCAAATGGCGGTCTGGGAAGTTGGAAGGGGGCGGTGGTAGGTGGTCCCTTACACGGTAAAGAGGAGGGTAGACCCTGCTATCCCAGTTTATAAGGTAGAGCCAATAGCAACTGGGAGGCCCTCACGAAACTTGCACCGCAACATGTTAAGGCGTTGTAATTTTGATGAGCCAGTGTGTGCAGAGAATAGCTTAGAGGAGGAGGAGGAATGGTGTGTTGCCCCTTCCCCGGTACCCACAGAGGCTCCAGCCATGGCAAGCTTGCCACCCAGGGAAAGCGTTGAGCGGTCAGCAGCCCCTCTCCCATTAAATGTGCCTGATGTCCCTAGTGCTTCCGAGCCTACTAATCTTTGTAGGTCAACGAGACTCAATGCTGGTGTTCCCCCAGAGCATTCTGACCAGGATGACTTTGTATGGGGAGGGTTGCTTAGGACAACAACCTCTAGTGGGATGGCATGTGAGATGAGGAAAGTGAGGAAACAGCTATCACTGTTGAACACTATTTATGTGGATTAAATTAAATGTTCTGGACTGACGTTAAGCTGTTTGGCCACAAGATGTCATCATTTTCAAGGCACAGCTACTGACTGGATATACATATTTCCATATTCATGAGAGGTGGAGTTTCCAGGCTGAAGAAGAAAGAGGAAGTCGCCATTTTGAGAGGACACAGAAACACAGAGAGGAGTGATTCCAGTCACATCCAAGTGTGGGATCAACATTTTGCGACCACAGCTGCAATCAAGTTAAACTTATCCCTGTTCAGGACCTGGATTCTGCCCAGGGGACAGAGAACTTCTGCCAAGAGTGCTGATGAGAGCTGAGGAACAAACTACTTCCTCTGCGGTACCGCATGTTTGTTGAATAGACTGCTTGTTCCATTCGGAGTTACCAGCTGAGAAAGAGCAGACCTGGGTCGGTAAGACCGTGCACGCACTTCATTGCAATATTGGCGCCTAGAGACTAGACCAGGCCTGTAGTTAGCTATTTAGGCTCTCTGTTTTGTGTGTCAGGCCAAAAAAGTGTTTCTATTGTTCACAAACGGACTCCATAATAAAGAGACATTGCACAGTTGAGAACTGATAGACATCTCACCGGCTCAATCCAGCTCAGCGTGTTGCTCAGGAGTAGTACACAGGCAAGTGTCATAGGACCAGTTATGGGAGGGGGAATATTGTAGTTTATTATAAGATTGTGAACTTTTGTGTTGCACCGCAGGCCAGCCCGTATCATACACCCACCTAATCGTTCGTGTCATTTCTAGGGTAATAACAGGTACGGTGTGGCTGTTTTATTTGTTCCCGCCAAAAGGCAAACTAGTGCAATTATTTATTGTATCCATTGCAGGGCGCTGAGCAGTGCAGCACAAGGGTCTCGGCCTGCGGGCTAGGTATATGTAAATCCATTTTATGTTTCCAGAGGTTGGGGTTTGCGTTCAGTGTCATATTGCTGTAAAAAGCCTGTTTTGCAAAAGCTGGTGAAGGAGTTGCTTTTCTCGTTCGTGACTTTGCTGTATCCTGGGGAGCCCACCCCGGTACACGGCTTACACTACAATAGTGGGTCAGGTATAACTAACCCAAGGGTGGGCATCAGAGACAGCTTCTAAGCCTCTTCTACCACTATACCTGCAACTTACATCTTACAAAATAAAAATAAAATGAATGACTGTTAATGACTGCTATTATCTCTTATTGGTGAGAGGTAACATCCCTAGTTGTTTGGGAGTAGTGAAAGGGTTAATCGTAACATCCCTGCTGGTCTAGGGTAATAAAAGCGTTAGTTGTAACATATGTGGTTGACCATGGCAGTGAATGGGTTACTATTAACATCTCTGGTGGTGTAGGACAGTGAAGAAGGTGAAAGTGCCTTGTGGACTAGAAAAGGGAAGTGTTTAATGATAACACCCCTGGTGGGCTAGGTCTGTGAAGGGTTCAATACTAACATCCCTGGTGGTCTGTAGACTCGTCATACACACATATATTGACTCTTCAGTCAGTCATAGTGCAGCTCAATTATCGAGTTTATGTGATTGGCTGACTGGGATGATGAATGTGTATGTAATCTTCGAGAGACCCTTAGTGAGTGTGAGCAGTGAGTGAGAGAACATGATCCCTTTTGTAAAACTCCTTGTGATCAAACTTGGCCCCTGTGAAGCTGAACAGGCTGTACAGGCTATATGTCTGCCCCTGCGCTTACCACCACACTGATTATATGGATTTCATTATGTTTTCCCCTCTTGGGGCATGCTTTAGGTAATAATTTCACCCTTTCTGGAGGGCTACAGGTAGGAGACCACTGGCCTATAGGTATGCCACTGTACAGCCCACTTCCTTTCAGACTACAGTTTGCTAACTGAAGTCTCAGCAACCAAAGGCAATTCAGTTTCCCAGAACTTCCCTGCGGTGTCTTCAGACCAGATAAAATTGTGCTTCTAGCAATGTATTAAGAAATTGCAATTCATGTAATTCCTTAATATTTTATACAAAGCATCTTTAAAATGGTACAAATATTTTCATGGCCATTCATTTACTACATAGAATCCTTGGCCATTGCACTTTAAAAAGCATTGCAAAAAGCATTGTAATGTTCTATTATACAGTTAAACATCTTCCTCCACATACATGTCTCCATTCATCGTAGTACAAGCATGATACTGTATGTGGATAGAGTTATTATATGCTCTATGTATGGTGCTTCTTTTCCAGAGATTCCTTAGGTATTGAAATACTAGCACAATGCATGTTACCTTGAAACCGTTTGACTTTTTAATACAGAGCCTGTATACTCAAGGATGTTTAATCATTTGTACGGTTACTTTACCTATTTAATTAATTTCACATTTGTGAGGACCAGTAGAGAGTAAGAAGCCATAGGAAGAGAATAGGATTCCTTTTCAGGTATAACAGTTATTTAGAGAATAAAATCTCTACAAGAAAATATCCCTTAGCGTAGTGAACAAAAGTATGTAAACCTTTTATTCTCTGATCATGTGGTACTCTGGTGTACAAGGAGATATGATCTTAGCTTTCATTGCCCCAAGAGAAGTTCCAATATCCTGGATAGGTCATCAGTATCTGAATGGTGGGGTCCAACACCCTGGACCCTTGCCGATGATCTGTTTAAGAAGGCACCAGCAGTCCCATGAGTGCTAATGCCTTCTCGAAGCTTACCAAGCACAACGTTGTTCATTGTATATTGGCTGTACTTGGTATCGCACATCAGCCCCATTCAGTTAAATGGGGCTGAGCTGCACCTAGGCCATGTGACCAATAAACGTGACGTCACTGGCCTAGGGAAATTACAGGATTACCGCGGCCTTCTCAAACAGCTGATCAATGGAGGGGTGTTGGACCTTCACCAATCAGATACTGATGACCTATCCAGAGGATCATCAATTAAAAAGTCTCAAAAACTAACTTATTTCTGTTAAGCTGAAATATTGTGTTTGTGCCAAGATATAAAGTTATTTCCTATCCTCTGGATAGGGGATAAGTATCTGACTGGTAGAGGTAAGTGTTGATTGAGCAGGCTCAGCCGAACACGAGCATGATGCTCGAGTCAGTGTATTTAAATTTAATTTAGCCTCCATTTCTGAAAAGTTTCTGCTGGGATTCGAACTCACAACCTTCTACATTACAGCCAAGAATGTTAACCACTACACTATAGAGCTGCATGGCCTGTTGCAAAAAAATAAAATAAAATAAAATATGAGACTTCTGCTTTATAGTATTTTTTATTTTTATTTTTTTAAGTAGTTGGTCATGCAGCTCTATAGTGTAGTGGTTACAGTTCTTGGCTGTAATGTAGAAGGTTGTGAGTTAAAATCTCGCCCAAAACATTTCAGAAATAGAGGCTAAATAAAATGTATATGTTTTATATTTTTTAAGTAATTGTAAACAATGTGTAATTACAAAAAAAATTATATATATATATATATATATATATAATAGGAGGAAAAATGGAAAACAGCGACTCAACCTATAAACCGAATGGATAAGGGTGCTCAACTCTCGGTCCACCCAGACCGTGCGAATAGACCATTTTTTTTGCATTGTATATTTGGAAGAGGGCTTCCCCTATTTAAACTGTGCACTCCCACCAATTTGCCTGGTGCTTTTAATAAGAGTATCCATAGCTAGATTCTACAATGCCCTGAAATTTGTAGGCCAAAAGCCCAGAGGCAAGTCTAATGTGTGGGTCCTGTCTGATAGAAGCCACCTTGTTGCTGGTAGATGGGCCCGACATATTCTTGATCAAAAATATGCACAAAGAGCTTCTAATTTTCATATAGTGAGTATATTTGCGAGTAGTTGGCAGTCCCCACAATATTTCTCTATGTGAGTAATCGCAGGAGATATTAATACACTTGGAAAGATCGTTCCTATCTCCGGCCTGTGTCAGGCTCCAAACAATTCGCATGCACGATCTAACTCTGTCGGATAATATCGTACTGCATACTCTCCGAATTAAGTCTTCCAGTTTATTCGGATGATCCGATATATCAATGATCGTGAAGGAGATCTCTTACCCTGTTTTGCCACCAGCTCGATGTACTGAATCGAAGATACAGCTGATCTTACCCAAACGCGGCGTCCCACGTGGTATGGAGTCTCGAACGTGACGTCTCACGTGACTCCTCGGCTGAAACCGTAGTGGAGTTATCGATCCTTCTTGACAATACAGCCTCTGATTCGAGACAAGGTAATAGTCCAAATGCGAAAATCACCCAGACCATAGTCTTTTCCTATAGGTGGCTCCTGGTTTGTTGGGGAACGGCTCACTGTCCCAGCTGACCCAGACGCGTTTCAGGGTATACACCCCTTCCTCAGTGGTAATGACAGTGAGCACTTCACAACATTTTATACCTTCTCATGAGATCAGCCATGGGTGGGACTGATCTAATTGGGACATCATGAAAACCTGATCCGGAGTCCTATTATCCTTTGTATCTCCATAGGAGCCATACTAAACTCCAATCTATAAGTTGAAGTCACTTTAGCTTCTGAGTTATATCATATATCCATTGAATATTCGATACCACAAAATAATATAATATAAAAGACAATAGTAATATAAAAACATATAAAATGTATGACAATCGCATTAGCTCATGTAAATAACAATATGGATGTGATAATTATAAAAAACGCTCAAAAAACGCACATGCGGTCACATGAGTTTTTGCTGCGTTTTCGATGCATTTTTCACAAGAATGCTAAAATCCTCCATCTGGGAGGTCCAGACATCACACCAGGGGATCTAGCCTCATCATATCAAGATAAAACTTCTCACATGGAGTTTTTCGGATTTCTATCTACAGCCTAACATAAGTCGATGAAGGGGAGGATATTTTTATACCACTATTGTCTTTTATATTATATTATTTTGTGGTATTGAATATTCAATGGATATATGATATAACTCAGGAGCTAAAGTGACTTCAACTTATAGATTGGAGTTTAGTATGGCTCCTATGGAGATACAAAGGATAATAGGACTCCGGATCGGGTTTTCATGATGTCCCAATTAGATCAGTCCCACCCATGGCTGATCTCTTGGGAAGGTATAAAATGTTGTGAAGTGCTCACTGTCATTACCACTGAGGAAGGGGTGTATACCCTGAAACGCGTCTGGGTCAGCTGGGACAGTGAGCCGTTCCCCAACAAACCAGGAGCCACCTATAGGAAAAGACTACGGTCTGGGTGATTTTCGCATTTGGACTATTACCTTGTCTCAAATCAGAGGCTGTATTGTCAAGAAGGATCGATAACTCCACTACGGTTTCAGCCGAGGAGTCACGTGAGACATCACGTTCGAGACTCCATACCACGTGGGACGCCGCGTTTGGGTAAGATCGGCTGTATCTTCGATTCAGTACATCGAGCTGGTGGCGAAACAGGGTAAGAGATCTCCTTCACGATCATTGATATATCGGATCATCCGAATAAACTGGAGGACTTAATTCGGAGAGTACACAGTACGATATTATCCGACAGAGTCACGAAAATAAAGAAAACTCTTTGAATGAGAAGGTGTGTCCAAACTTTTGGTCTGTACTGTATATATATATATATATATATATATATATAATCATACTTCTGATATGTATGAATGCATAATATGTGGAAAACTACTACAGATGTTTTAGCCATAATATATTTACATATATTATAATATATGATATATTCTAAATATATAATATATGTAAATATATTATTGATAAAAACTTATCATATGTTTAAATTAAGTTTAGCCTCTATTTCTGAAGGGATTCGAACTCACAACCTTCTACATTACAACCAAGAATCTTAACCACTATAGAGCTACATGGCCAACTACTTAAAAAAATAAAAAAATTAATACTATACAGCAGAAGTCTCATATTTTATTTTATTTTTTGCAACAGGCCATGCAGCTCTATAGTGTAGTGGTTAACATTCTTGGCTGTAATGTAGAAGGTTGTGAGTTCGAATCCCAGCAGAAACTTTTCAGAAATGGAGGCTAAATTAAATTTAAATACACTGACTCGAGCATCCTTTACAGCAGAAGTCTCATTTTTATTTTATTTTTTTTTAATAAAAATTTTGTATTTTTTTTTTATAAAGTAACTGGACATGCAGCTCTATAGTGTAGTGGATAAGATTCTTGGCTGTAATGTCAAAGGTTGCAAGTTCTAATCCCACCAGAAGCTTTTCAGAAATAGAGGTTTAAATACACTGGGTGTCCCCAAGCACTGACTCCATATATGGACATAGCTATATATGGAGTCAGAGCAGGGACTCCTAAGCCGAACTAGAGTCCTGACACCCTCCCCTCTTCAGAGCAGGGGGTGCCTGGTTTAATGCTCAGGTTCTCCCATTAAATCCCATTGTGCTTGGGTGCTCTGTAGAGCACCCAAGCACTTTGGTGCTCGATCAACACCAGTAGAGGTGTGACTGATGGGACCTACCCCAGTCGTGAGAATGGATTTTCAAAGTTTCCTGAATGAATGGAACATAGTTTCCATTCTCCATGGACCATGATAGATATGATAGATCCGTCATAATCTTTCAAGATTTGACAGATCCTTTATGGCAGGTGATTGCTTCAAAGTCAGGGCCAAATGGGGTTGTCTTCTGTTGGACTTTTCTGATGACCTATTATTATGTCAAAGGATTCTTTAGCACCCAGGTTGGCCAGTCTGACCCTGTTACAAAAGCATCACTGGGTCTAATTTCTTCAACCTTAAGAATAGGTTCATTGCATTACTATATATTTGCAGTTCAAATTTCTGCTGGAAGGTTACAGGTAAAGTTATATCTGAACTTGAACACAAATGCTACTAATAAAAAGTAAGAAGAGCAATTGTACAGCACAGATGTAAGGACTTCTGCTACCTGTGAACCATATGGCACTATGTATCTACGCAGATGGCTTTAATACACTGTTCAGGAGATCTGCACATAGTGCACTTTTCTCTTATTTAGATTCTGAAATGAAATCAAACAAATTAGTTTACTCAACTCCTAAGTGGTGACATTTTTCACGTGTCGTCTTGAGTATACTGAATACCATATGCTTTCCTCATGTTATTGCGCTTTTCTTCTTTATATTTTTCTTTAAAAGTTGGCTGCAGCAAAAAGCCTGAATTATGAAAAATATTTGTGTTTTTTTCTCAGCGGTTTAAATAGGGGAAGCCACTCCCCCAAAAATACAATGCAAAAAAGGGTTAAACTAGTACCTTCAAACTATATATTAAGATCTAATTTTTATATAGTACTCCTTGTTTGTTTTTGCATTGCAGCCACGGTAGTGTGCACCTGAATTCCCTTCATATTTACTGTATTTTTCGCCCTATAAGACACACTTTTTTCCTGCCAAAGTGTGACAGTGTGTGTTATGGAGCAAATAGTAATGAGCTCTTCCATTATGGAAGCGCTCATTACTACCAGAGGACCAGAAAGCGGTGAATGCAGCGCTCCCCAGGCTCTGTACTCACCACTTCCTGGTCTTCTCCTGCAGGCTCCTAATGCTATGCTGTGACATGCACACAGTGTCAGGATGTCGCCGCTCTGTGACTTAAATTTGTATGATGTCAGGTCACAGCCAGGGGCGGACTGAGAACTTAAAGTGGCCCTGGAAAAAATACTAAAAGTGGCCCTGTTTTGTAGTCGGGTCCAAATTGATGGAAGGCAGAACCAGCAATAACATATTGTGGCACACAATACCACCCCAACAGAGCCAAATACCACAATCCATTATAAAATACTGCCAGCAGCATAAAATATATCCCCCAAAACTTCCACTGGTCAGCCATTAGGAGGGCCCAGGTGGCCCCCTTGGCATCAGCCCACCGGGAAATTTCCCTGTAAGGTCTATGGCCAATCCGCCCCTGGTCACAGCAGTGTGCAGCAGGAAGACCAGGAAGATCGCTGGAGGTTAGGAACGGCATCCGGAGCAGGAGAGGTAAGGATTTTTTTTGTCTGCAGTGAGCATGGGGGTCTATACAGAGGACTGAACCAGGGTAATTCACAATGGGGGTCTGATCTGAAATCTGAATGTGGGGTGTTCACATTGGGACTGTGATCTGAGGTCACAGGTCATCTGAGGCCTTTTTCACATTGTGTGTCTGAATCGGGTCGTGTTAACATTGAAGGTCTGATTGGTGGTCTTATTAACACTGGGGGTCTGATTACTGCTCTGAGCTGAGGTCTGATTAACATTGGGGGTCTGATTGGTGGTCTGATCTTTTTTTCCTCCTCTAAAACCTAGGTGTGTCTTATGGGCGAAAATGCTATAGTTTGGAGGTGCTGGTTTGACTCTTTTTTTTGCATTGTATATTTGGAAGAGGGCTTCCCCTATTTAAACTGTGCACTCCCACCAATTTGCCTGGTGCTTTTAATAAGAGTATCCATAGCTAGATTCTACAATGCCCTGAAATTTGTAGGCCAAAAGCCCAGAGGCAAGTCTAATGTGTGGGTCCTGTCTGATAGAAGCCACCTTGTTGCTGGTAGATGGGCCCGACATATTCTTGATCAAAAATATGCACAAAGAGCTTCTAATTTTCATATAGTGAGTATAGCAATAATGCAGTTTACATTTATTCATGTCTTCAATGTTTGTATGTGTCTTTGTGTATAAAGCAGTGTTTTCGATGTACACAAGCTGTGCTGTCTTATTGACTGTCTTCTCCAAATTATAAGTTATTAGTTTATTGTGCACGGAAGGACCACACTGACACTAAGTAAGTCTCAAAGCAGAACTTGTTTATTACAGGAAGTTAAGCAGTTAATATCTCATCAGAGACGGTGTTCCTCTACTGAGGCTCATGCCATTGTTTTATTGGCTTAAGTACCAAAAGAAGAAAAAAGATAACACTTAGCATCTGCGCATTGTGCATTTTTTTTTACAAACTTTGGTATGTAAACTATGTAAACATCTAGGTGCAAGCGCCATATTGTAATGGCTTCACATTAATATCATGACATCCTCAACAGTAGTGTGCTGTTACTTGTAGTCCTTGTTTGTTTTTGAAATCTGACAGAACACTAAAAGGATGCCCTTACACCTTAGGGGAAGTTCACATCACCTTTAATTTTTTGTTCTTCTGATCCATCAGAAGAACAGAAAAATAAAGAAAAGAACAGATTGTGTAAAATAAAAAACAGATCCTAAGCATCCGATTGATGCATGTGGTACTTTTTTTTACTGTGTAAAAAGCAGCTCTTAGACGGAAATGGCTTTAACGGATGTCAAATGTGCATAACTGTCTGTTCTTGTAACGGATCAGAAGAATGGAAAATGTAATAATGAAACTCTCCCTAAGTTGTGGGTGAATGCTCATTCAGCTAGTAGCTATTCCTTTTGGCTCCCCATACACATTTACACTCAATTGGTTAAGGAAAAGCCCCTGACAGACTCTTCTGACAGTAGGTTATCTTGCGCAGGAACAAAGGATCAGGCATGTTAAACTGCAACATACCCAATCCTTTTCTACCACCACATCTGTCATAAGGCGACAGTTTGGACATCCCCATACACATTAGGTAGTTGGCTGGTCCTTCCAAAGCTGGAAACTTTAGCTGATTTACATCTTGTGTATAGGCACCTTAAGTAAAGGGTCAGTGGCGTAACTAGAAATGACTGGGCCCCACAGCAAATTTTTAAATGTCCCCCCCCCCAGGAACTTCTTTGCAACTCCCCTCCTCTTGTGCAACCCCCACTCCTGTGGCTAATGAAAATCGCTCTCTCAGACGAGGCCCAACAGCCGCTGTCTGTCCGTTTTCTACAGTGTCTCTGTATATAATGTAATTTTTTAATACTGTTGAGAGGGCCCTCACAATAACATCTTTAAGTCTTCCTCCTGGGTGGGCCTTTTCAGAGTTCTGGCCCCAAAGAAGTTGCTTCCTCTGCTTCCCCTATAGCTACGCCCCTGTTAAGGGTCATTTAAGTCAGTAGCAATATGTTTAGAAAGTTGTATCGAATTTTCAGAAGGCTCTGATTGTGCCAAAGGCCTGTGTAGACACTTTATTTCTGGAAATTCAAATTAATTCACCAATGTGTTCTTTTCACATGCGTTTATAACATATCATAAAGTATAACTGTTTTGAATGGATTTCTTCTTTAAAGTGTACCGATGAAACTTTAGATTTCGTAGTACTCCTTTACAACTACTCACCAACCTCTTTTCAGGTTTTATTAAGAATTATCCAAGAAAATAAATCTTGCCCTTCATTTTCCCTGTCTTTAAAGTATCACGGTGGCAATCTCCATGCTGGGGCTCCCTAAGGGTGTGCAGTGACTGGAGGGTACACCCTTTTCTTCCCTCGGGGAACTACCTGGAGTTGGGGCTCCTGCCTGGTTGTAGTTGAGGTACCCTTGTAGGATGTTTGTGTAGGTACGTGGCAGGAAAATGGGTGAGGTGGCTGGTGGAGTCGGTAATTGGGACAGTTGGTTGCAATAAATCAATAAATAAAGTCTCTTTTTACTAAAGTGCAAAATGGGACGAGTAGTTGATCCAGAAATAACAAGACACAATTTCAAAGCATATCACAATGCAATTCTTCCTCAATGGTAGCATATGGACAACACAATAATGAAGTTTGTAGTAATCCTCCCTGTCTCTCTCATAAGTATCTCTCAGAAGAATCTTAGGCATGCAATGAGGTTCTTGGTAAGCTTCTGAAGTTCCCAGGCTGAGGGGTGCAGATTTAAGACAAAGGTGGACAAACCATTTCAAAGTGTGTAAGGGTTTGTTAACAACATTCTCTCTCACGACAGCTAAGTCTCTCTGCCATAAAAATGCACAATAACTTGCTGACTGACTCCAATGCATGACCTTGTGGGTTCTAGACCCTCTAATCTCATTCTCTCAGGAGCACTTTGGTTGTAAAGGTTGTAGAGGTCTCAAAGATGAGGGTTTCCTGAACTCAGGCCTAGCTCTCAGGAGCTTACACATGTAGGTCTTGACTGTTTCTCAGACAGAACTAGACGCCCTAACTAATCTAGGGGTGGACCCAGGTGCACCCCCTGGCAACCTAATACAGTGGGCCAAGATGCTAACCATTAAATGTCCATACAATGCCATTAGGTATACAAATATAGCAAGTCACAACATTTAACTTAGCGATGTAACATTATAGCAAGTAACCCTTTGCAGTAACCCGGCTCTGGGGTACTGCTTAGTAATGTCCATTACCACTTCTTTTTGGCACCTTGCTACCATCTCCTATGTGCTAATGTATAACATCTAATCTACCTTTTGTCATCTCCTAATAATGTGCATATTTATTCCTGAAACTGTTATGCTTATGCAATTGCCTGGTCTACCAGCAGATGGTGGCAACATTGGCAGTATTAGCTTCCCTGGAGAGGAACCTCCTGGTTCCATTCTAGCCCTCTCTAGAGAGGGAGTGGTTAGTAAGTTAGTGAGCAGTCTAGCCTTCCCCTCCCTCCGTGGGGACAGGTCATGTCTAGTCCACCCTCCTTAGGGAGAGGTTGTGTGCTGGCTAGTAGAGCACTGCCTGCTCTGCTAGGCCCAGAGGCTCTGCTTCGGAAGTCTACATGGTTGCTTGTCCCCTCATGTGCTTGCATTGCCTTCAGCCAAGCTGAGCCGAAGCTTGAGGTACTCACTGCCAGGACAAGAAGTTCCTAGGAATATAAGTAAGAGACAGACTACAGACTATAACTAACTTAAGTTCCAGCAGAGGAGGAAGAGTTTCCTATTTATCCAGCCAAACATAGCAGAGCTGAGAGAGCTACCGCATAGCAGAGCTGAGATTATTGCAGAAGTATGTGCCTGCCAAAGTTAAGCCAATACCTGCTAATGACCAAGATATCGTTTGGAAGCTGTTTGGATTGCCAATTTATGCTAAGTAAAAGCAACTGTTCAATGTTACTACAAAGTCTGGACTCCATTTATTCTACTTACTCATCATCTAAGTTCAACTACCTTTTTTGCACTGCTTCGGACCACATCACGTCTGGGATCCACGGATATCCAGGTAGGAACACTGTGACACATGTAAATAACATCTACAGAGACTGTAGGCCACCCTGCACCACTCTGGCAATCCTACCCCTGGGTAGCAACATTACTATCTACAAAGGGAGCCTTGTGCTTCTGCTGCTTAACCGCAGCTGGCATCAAGTTTACCTTCTCTATAAGAGGGACAAATTTCGTAGAAACCTCCTAAGGGGCAAGGGATACACCAGACGCTGAACCGGGCCGTTGCACATATTTACTCCCGGAGCCTCTCAGACAGACCCCCCAGCTTGGCCAGATCTGTGGAGGGAATCATATTTACCTGATCCCCACTGCTGGTTTTCAGCTTCATCACTCTCCCAGGGTCATTTCACCAATTACTGGCTGCTACAGTGACATGTCTCCTATGTGACTCAATGCCATGTTGTATGGGAGATACATCACCACTGCAGGCAGGTCATTGGCTGAAGCAGCCGTGTGACCTGTGTCAAACTGAGAATCAATGCAGGACCTAAGAGCTGCCGCAGCCTGAAGGGGCTGGAACCCAGAGGCAGGGATCAGGCAAAGTATAATTACCTCTGCAGTTCCAACCATACTGGGGGAAGGGGGGGGGGGGTTCCTCCTGAGAAGCCTCGAAAGTTGAACAACCCCTTTAAAACAATCCCTGTTCCACCTCTTTTTTGACCCATGGACAAATGGAACTGATAAATATTCAACTATTATATGCTGTGCACAACTACAACATTGTGAATGTCAATTGTTCCTCCAAAATATTATTTTAACATCATCCAGCATTTACCCACTACCATGAGAAGAACCCCATAAGAGATCCCTGATGCCTGTTTCTAATGACAGATAACCACTATATGATTAAAGCAACTCTGTTAAACCCAATTTACAGTGCACTTCATTCAGATACCTTAATGCATTTAATGGGATTCTGAGGATTAAAAAATATGGCTGCTTCCTTCAAACAGTACCATACCTGTCCACAGGTTGTATGTGATACTGCAGCTCGGCCCCATTCACCCAACACACGGGCAGGTTTAAGAACAACAGCATCCATGTATTTTAATCCTGTAAACTCCTTTAAAGGGAATGTATCACCTATATTTTTTACTAATTAAAACTTCACACTGACATGTAATGTTTTGTCCAATCATTTTTATTTATTTATTGATTTTACATTTTTATTTTATTTTCTTTACATAATTATTTGGGCAGCCATCTTGCCTAAGCTGCTGTTAACAGCGTTTAGAGATATGCTTTACCTGTAGACCTGAGATGACTCATTGACATCTATAGGAAAATGTTCTGAGCATGCTTTGTGACCTGGACAGAATCATTGTGCAGGTAAGGAAGGTGAGCTGTAACCATCACCCATTGTCAATTATGGATCGTGTTTTAAATATAGGTGTTATCTTAATCATGCTTGTGATGATAATGAAATGGCTGCTGAAAAGTTATTTGTACAGAACAGGAAATATCAGTCTGTTATGAGAGTTATTAGCGAAAACTGCAAGGTTTGGGGATTTTTTAAGGGGTTGTCTAGGATTTTAATACTGATGACCCATCGTTAGGATTGACCATCAGTTTTAGATCAAGGGGTGGGAAGGATTGGCTCCCACTCTCAGCATCCCAGCCAATCAGGTGTTTGAAGAGGCTCACCAGAGTGCCATAGCCTCTATACTTTGCTCCGCACACTGTAGATATAAGAGCAGCTGTGTTGTGCATTGCAGCATTCATGTTTAAGTGAATGGGACAAAGCTGCAGTATCCAGCACGGCCTCTACCCTATGAATGGTGTGCTGAGTGTACAGAGCGCTCTAAACAATGGGCCACTGCGCTCACCAGAACCTTGTGGCCTCATCATACAGCTGATCGGCATGGGTGTCTAAAGTTGGGCCCCCTTCCGATCTAATATTGATGGCCTGTCCTAAGGATAATCCATCAATATTAAATTCCTGGCTAACAGGTTTAAGATATATATATATATATATATATATATATATATACAGTACAGACCAAAAGTTTGGACACACCTTCTCATTCAAAGAGTTTTCTTTATTTTCATGACTATGAAAATTGTAGATTCACACTGAAGGCATCAAAACTATGAATTAACACATGTGGAATTATATACATAACAAAAAAGTGTGAAACAGCTGAAAATATGTCATATTCTAGGTTCTTCAAAGTAGCCACCTTTTGCTTTGATTACTGCTTTGCACACTCTTGGCATTCTCTTGATGAGCTTCAAGAGGTAGTCAACTGAAATGGTTTTCACTTCACAGGTGTGCCCCGTCAGGTTTAATAAGTGGGATTTCTTGCCTTATAAATGGGGTTGGGACCATTAGTTGCGTTGTGGAGAAGTCAGGTGGATACACAGCTGATAGTCCTACTGAATAGACTGTTAGAATTTGTATTAAGGCAAGAAAAAAGCAGCTAAGTAAAGAAAAACGAGTGGCCATCATTACTTTAAGAAATGAAGGTCAGTCAGTCCGAAAAATTGGGAAAACTTTGAAAGTGTCCCCAAGTGCAGTCACAAAAACCATCAAGCGCTACAAAGAAACTGGCTCACATGCGGACCGCCCCAGGAAAGTAAGACCAAGAGTCACCTCTGCTGCGGAGGATAAGTTCATCTGAGTCACCAGCCTCAGAAATCGCAGGTTAACAGCAGCTCAGATTAGAGACCAGGTCAATGCCACACAGAGTTCTAGCGGCAGAAACATCTCTAGAACAACTGTTAAGAGGAGACCGTGTGAATCAGGCCTTCATGGTAGAATATCTGCTAGGAAACCACTGCTAAGGACAGGCAACAAGCAGAAGAGACTTGTTTGGGCTAAAGAACACAAGGAATGGACTTTTGACCAGTGGAAATCTGTGCTTTGGTCTGATGAGTCCAAATTTGAGATCTTTCGTTCCAACCACCGTGTCTTTGTGCGACGCAGAAAAGGTGAACGGATGGACTCTACATGACTGGTTCCCACCGTGAAGCATGGAGGAGGAGGTGTGATGGTGTGGGGGTGCTTTGCTGGTGACACTGCTGGGGATTTTTTCAAAAATGAAGGCATACTGAATCAGCATGGCTACCACAGCATCTTGCAGCGGCATGCTATTCCATCCGGTTTGCATTTAGTTGGACCATCATTTATTTTTCAACAGGACAATGACCCCAAACACACTTCCAGGCTGTGTAAGGGCTATTTGACCATGAAGGAGAGTGATGGGGTACTGCGCCAGATTACCTGGCTTCCACAGTCACCGGACCTGAACCCAATCGAGATGGTTTGGGGTAAGTTGGACTGCAGAGTGAAGGCAAAAGGGCCAACAAGTGCTAAGCATCTCTGGGAACTCCTTCCAGACTGTTGGAAGACCATTTCAGGTGACTACCTCTTGAAGCTCATCAAGAGAATGCCAAGAGTGTGCAAAGCAGTAATCAAAGCAAAAAGTGGCTACTTTGAAGAACCTAGAATATGACATATTTTCAGTTGTTTCACACTTTTTTGTTATGTATATAATTCCACATGTGTTAATTCATAGTTTTGATGCCTTTAGTGTGAATCTACAATTTTCATAGTCATGAAAATAAAGAAAACTCTTTGAATGAGAAGGTGTGTCCAAACTTTTGGTCTTTACTGTATATATATATATATATATATATATATGCAACACGCAAGACCTGCAGGGTATAGCGAAGTGAGGTCACGGTTATGGGCAATCGAGGGTTGCTCACTGTATTGGAGAACCCTGGGCAGGCATGTGGCAGTGAAGGAGAGGTAGAACACGGTTCCTCTGGGGCACACTCTGGATGTAGGGACCAGGCCTGATGGTGGGTGAGGTGCCCTGGATGTTACGGGTATTTTGAGTGCCTGGGGCAAGGTCCCTTTTGGATTTGTGACGCCAGTGCCTTTGACTGTGGCACACCGGTTGATAGTTGGAATAAGTGAGGTACACAGGTGGTATAGTGAACCAAACGTTGCTTTACTAAACAGTCCAACTTTGTACATGCAGATGGTGACACAGTCTCTTAGTTCCCAGATTTACAAGCAGGCTTATTTCACAAGATGGCAGGTATTGATTATGCAAGATACTCAGAGGGTAAATTCACCATGCACTCAGAATCAGGTTGTACCTTTCCTCAGAAATAGCGTACACTGTTCTTTCTAGAACTCCTGTCTGGCTTTCTATCCCAAGGCCCGGATGCCTAAATGGTGGCTTAAATCCTTGGTAACTATATCTTCCTCTTGTATTAAATCCTTGCTTTACTTTCTAATGCATCTGCCCATCAGGGTTACTTATCTTTGCCTGTGATATCCTTACTTGTCTGGTGAATGACCGTGGGTTTCTCCCAGGAGGTTCTGTCCTGCTACTGGGGTGACTTCAGAGCTAACTAAGGCTCTCTTGGCTTCAGGCAGGCTAGGTCTCCTCACTAGCCTCCTGGTCATAGCTAGCAGCCAGGGCTATCAAGCTGCATGTCAGGAGGAGCCCCTCTAACTTCTGTCTTCTCAGACTCCTGACTCTGCACTAACTCTCCCTGTCTGGGCCTGGACATTTATACTAGGGGCTCCCTATCTCCCTCTAGTGTCTGGGATGTCTAACTACACCCAACTAGGCCTGCTATTGCATCATACAGAGGTACATTGCATATAAAAACACATTAGAAAATACATTAAATGCACAATTAAATATAAAATTTCTGTCCCTTGTGAGTAGGAGTAACGTGCACACCAATTGACCCTTGTGTAGTGCCCACCCCTACCTAGTGGGACACTACATAACCCCACGCTATAACGTTGCCCGTCCTCGGTGCAACATGGAGGGGCCCTGCCCAGCTGGATACTGCACCTGAAAAAGAGAAAATAATGCAAAGCAGGAAAATTTAATCTACATTTGCAAGAATACATTATATGCATAAATCAGGCAGTTCCACTGGCTTAGGAACAAGTAACAGTGAAAAGGGGCGTCGTTCTCTTCTCTCAGGATAGTGTGAGGGAACAGGGGCGCTGACCTGGTGCAGCATATCAGTGATACCAGGATAGTCCATAAGTGCAAATTGTCCATAATAGAACAGTTGTAGTCCATAGAAAATGTAAAAACATTAAATAAACAATTCTTGGAGGCTCAAAGAACAAATATGAGTCCGTACCCAGGTTTCTTTTCTTATCTGAAGCAAAGATTAAAGACAGCAAGGCGAGAGGAATAGGATCACAGAGGCTCGCATATGGTGGAGTCCATCTCTGGGCACATTTCTTTAAATAAGTAGCAAAATCTCAGAGGCTCATGTACATTTGAGTCTATCCCTGGGCCCATTCTTTTCCATTTGAGTTGCATAATAAAATGACAGCACGTAAAATAGTCCACATTATTTAAATGGCATACATATAAAAGTAAGTGCTGTAATACCCTTAATCAACCTGAAAAGGGGGTGAAAGGGTTAAAGGTGCAACATATAAATAGGCACAACGGGGTTCAAATATTGTAGAAGCAGGCAGGAGGTCCTGTAAACAATATGGCCTTGCTGCACGTGGTATTTCAGTGGTTTGCCGCCTCCACTGAGCCGTGGGTAACTGGCAGCAGCAACAGAGGGCCAAAACAACGAAGGACTCCTGTCCTGAAAGGGTTAAATCCTCTTTGATAGGGTCCCTTAGCAAGATAAATCAACTCAAGGGCCTAGCAGGCCAATTCACAGGGGCAAGTCATATCCACTAGGCATCTCAGTGGTGCTCCCTGGCTCCATTTGTATATTGGGCCTGTATTGAGGATCAACAGACGGATGTGCCCACAACACAGTATTGGGGGGCAACTGCAGCATGAATGGACCCCTAATAGGTAAAGGCCTAGGGGTAATCAAAGTTGCTGACCGCACCGGTGCAGGCATGACAACAGTGGGCTGCTGCACTGGCCTGGGCACCGCTGCTGCAAGGGGTCCGGTGAGTTCCTGGACGACTGGCTCTGTGCGCCGGTGCACAGCGTAGGAAGACCTCACCGCAGGTGCCGATACTAAGGAGGGCCGGCTGGAAGGGACAGGTACTCTCACCTCAGACCCGGAGACGTCCGAGTCCTTAAGTCCTTTTTCTTTAAGGTCAGGTGGAGTCTGGATCCTGGCGGAGGCAATCTGGCGCAGCTCCCGTAGTTTCATCTCCAGCCGCACGATCTGGTCATCCAGGCTTTCGGAGTCGGGATCGCTGTCCTCCGCTGTCGCCGTCGGCACTTGTAAGGTGGGTGGCACGTCCTGCGCAGCTGCTGCAGGCTCAGGTGAGGCGTCCGCTTTTCTTCCTCTTCGGATATTCTCCAGGGCAGCACAGAATCTCTCGGCATCTTGAAGTTCACGGACAGTTTTCTCCCTGCGAGGCAGCTCAGCTGAGGGCCATGGGCTTACCCTCTTCTCCACCACTGTTGGTTGCCAAAATACATTCGGGCCAATGAAGGAGCCCCGTTCTTGAAAGGCGTGATGGGCCGGTTCTGGAGAGCACACAGGTTCGCGCTCGCAGCCAGGGTGGTCCTCATCAAGATCCCAGTCCTCCGTTTTCTTTCTAGGACGGGACACGGCAGTGGCGTAGGGGCCTCGCAGGCCCTCAGCAGGGGTGAACTCGACTTCCTCTCCCTCGCGGAGGTTATGTAGATGCTCTGGGAGGTAGCTCCGCTTGACGGACCTCCGATTAACATATAAGTCTCTGTCGGTAATATAGTCCTTTATGAAACCGAAGCCTCGGTCCTTGTCAAAGGCCACAACCAACCCCATTCTCCTTTCCAGGCGGGGTTGGGTGTCAGTGTGGCACTCATGAACGGTCTTTGCCAGTTCTTCATAGTATATTTTAGTCTTGGTTGTCTTCTTTATTGCGGCCTCCCGGATCTCTGCCATTAAAGCTGACCACTTAAACGAGGGCTGGAAAAAGTCTCTCCAGGAGCCATAGTAGGTCTCCGGTTGCGTCCTCGGTGGCGGGCAGGTGGGTCTCTCCGGTCCCGGAGAGTAGGCCGGTGGAGCGTCCTCTTGCTCTACACCAACAATGTTCATTGTCAATAGATCAGGCGCAGACATCTCAGCAGAGCAATCCTCACTCCTCAACATGCCCGATCCTTCTCTGGAGAGCGACAGGGTGGCGCCGACAATTGCAGACAGATCCTCCCATTGCACTGGGAGGCCGTCCCCCAGGTACTCCAGTATGGGGGAGGCGGAGTCCATTTCAGCAGACATGCAAATATCCAGACAGGGCGGTGGCGCCAGCATATAGCCTTCCCGCACTTTTCAGCAGAAGGCGCCAATTTTTACCGCCAATTCAGTATGAAGATGACGCAGCAAACAAATCCAATCAAGCTAAGCGGCCATCTTTGTGCAAAATCGGTCTATCCACTGACAGCAAGTGGTGGCTTAAATAAGAAGAAAATAGTCCATACAATGCAATCTTCACACCGCAATTATCACAGTTCACTTTGGCCCAGCAATTTTCAATAAAACAATTAGGGCTTGTCACTTTAAGGCAATTTACAGCGCACAGTTTTTGTATCCGCAATGGCGCAGGAATGTTCGTATCCTGTTCGTGACGCCAATTTATGCAACACGCCAGACCTGCAGGGTATAGCGAAGTGAGGTCACGGTTATGGGCAATCGAGGGTTGCTCACTGTATTGGAGAACCCTGGGCAGGCATGTGGCAGTGAAGGAGAGGTAGACACGGTTCCTCTGGGGCACACTCTGGATGTAGGGACCAGGCCTGATGGTGGGTGAGGTGCCCTGGATGTTACGGGTATTTTGAGTGCCTGGGGCAAGGTCCCTTTTGGATTCGTGACACCAGTGCCTTTGACGGTGGCACACCGGTTGATAGTTGGAATAAGTGAGGTACACAGGTGGTATAGTGAACCAAACGTTGCTTTACTAAACAGTCCAACTTTGTACATGCAGATGGTGACACAGTCTCTTAGTTCCCAGATTTACAAGCAGGCTTATTTCACAAGATGGCAGGTATTGATTATGCAAGATACTCAGAGGGTAAATTCACCATGCACTCAGAATCAGGTTGTACCTTTCCTCAGAAATAGCGTACACTGTTCTTTCTAGAACTCCTGTCTGGCTTTCTATCCCAAGGCCCGGATGCCTAAATGGTGGCTTAAATCCTTGGTAACTATATCTTCCTCTTGTATTAAATCCTTGCTTTACTTTCTAATGCATCTGCCCATCAGGGTTACTTATCTTTGCCTGTGATATCCTTACTTGTCTGGTGAATGACCGTGGGTTTCTCCCAGGAGGTTCTGTCCTGCTACTGGGGTGACTTCAGAGCTAACTAAGGCTCTCTTGGCTTCAGGCAGGCTAGGTCTCCTCACTAGCCTCCTGGTCATAGCTAGCAGCCAGGGCTATCAAGCTGCATGTCAGGAGGAGCCCCTCTAACTTCTGTCTTCTCAGACTCCTGACTCTGCACTAACTCTCCCTGTCTGGGCCTGGACATTTATACTAGGGGCTCCCTATCTCCCTCTAGTGTCTGGGATGTCTAACTACACCCAACTAGGCCTGCTATTGCATCATACAGAGGTACATTGCATATAAAAACACATTAGAAAATACATTAAATGCACAATTAAATATAAAATTTCTGTCCCTTGTGAGTAGGAGTAACGCGCACACCAATTGACCCTTGTGTAGTGCCCACCCCTACCTAGTGGGACACTACATATAAAAATAGAAAACACCGCAGCACATCCGTTGGTGAAAATAGTGGATCTTTATTCACCCAAGCGACGTTTCAGTCCTCTTACTGGGACCTTTCTCAAGCTTGAGAAAGGTCCCAGTAAGAGGACTGAAACGTTGCTTGGGTGAATAAAGATCCACTATTTTCACCAACGGATGTGCTGCAGTGTTTTCTATTTTTGTATTACACACCTTGGTCAGGTGTTTGTTCCGCTGGCACCCAGTTTTTTCTACTTGGAGTGCTGCCCTGAATTATCGTATATATATATATATATATATATATATAAATATCAAAAGGATGAGGCAGCACTCCTGATAAAGTGAAAAAAGGTGGATCTTTTATTCCCTCTGCAACGTTTCAACCGTCTCGATGCGGTCTTTCTCAAGCATATCAAACAGTGTCATACAAGGGTATATATACCCACAATCCATAGCAAGAAATTATAGTGACAATTATTCAATATATAACATGATTAGTTCATAAAAAACATAATAAAGTGCATTGTGCATTATACAGTGGATCTATCTAATACGATTACATGATGATTTATATATCACAGTACATTCACAGTGTATACAGTTCCAACAATTATGACTGTGATTTAATTGTTGGTTCACAACTCATCAACATACTCAAAAATCACCTGTGTATCATATAAAGTGCAATTATAACAACATAAGTTAAAAACAACTCGGGCGCCAAGATCCGCGTCCTCACTGTCGAACCGCGCATGCCCAAAATGTCAGCCGCATCACAGCAGCGACACCATCAAGGCCGAAGCCAGCAGCCGTCACCAAGGAAACGTGACGTCAAAGACACGCGACTCGGGAGGCGGCCACATGACCAAACCAGAGGCGTCGCCAGGAAACACCCACGCTGCAGGGTCCGCGTCACCAGGTCAGACACACCTACAACAGTGGCGTCACTGCCATGGCAACAGCCGACCGAGCGGCAGGCATAGGGCAGGCGCGAGCTTACAAAGAACGGCGGAGGGAGAACAAAAGGCCAAAATAGAAATCTATGAGAACATATAGACGAGGGTTACTGAATACCTCACTAGGTCAACCTGTATTTATGTATTTAGAATATTTAGAAATAGGAGTGAACGTGGTTCGAGTATATCGGCAACAGGGGTTGCCCCTAAATTATCAGTGCCATACTCATGTTAAATGACACTGGGACGGGGACCAAAAGGGGCCACGTCGTTCTCACGATCATCGCCCCCGGTCCATGACGGGCCTGGGATCCAAGGCGCATCAATGCCAAGGTGCCCAGTTCCAGACACCGACCCTCATGTCTTAAGTGACCAAAGAGAAAACCACCACTCCAAAGAAATATAATTACAGTAGACCCCTTGAGTATCTTATTAGAGACAATGCAATTCATAAGGCCCCAAAGATCTCCCCCACCGCCATAGATCAACAAGGAGACGCAGAAATAGACGCCCACTGTCCATGCACAGAATAACTGGAGGAAGAAAAATATCTAGTGTCATCAACTATGGAAACTGATTATATATATAATATGATTGTTTTATTTTGACTTTACTTTATTTTTCTAATTTTCTTCTTTCTCTTTTTCTTCCTCCAGTTATTGGGACTCCACCAATTCTGTGCATGGACAGTGGGCGTCTATTTCTGCGTCTCCTTGTTGATCTATGGCGGTGGGGGAGATCTTTGGGGCCTTATGAATTGCATTGTCTCTAATAAGATACTCAAGGGGTCTACTGTAATTATATTTCTTTGGAGTGGTGGTTTTCTCTTTGGTCACTTAAGACATGAGGGTCGGTGTCTGGTACTGGGCACCTTGGCATTGATGTGCCTTGGATCCCAGGCCCGTCATGGACCGGGGGCGAAGATCGTGAGAACGACGTGGCCCCTTTTGGTCCCCGTCCCAGTGTCATTTAACATGAGTATGGCACTGATAATTTAGGGGTAACCCCTGTTGCCGATATACTCGAACCACGTTCACTCCTACTTCTAAATATTCTAAATACATAAATACAGGTTGACCTAGTGAGGTATTCAGTAACCCTCGTCTATATGTTCTCATAGATTTCTATTTTGGCCTTTTGTTCTCCCTCCGCCGTTCTTTGTAAGCTCGCGCCTGCCCTATGCCTGCCACTGGATTTTGTGGAGACACTGAGCATGCTGCTGGGTCGGCTGTTGCCATGGCAGTGACGCCACTGTTGTAGGCGTGTCTGACCTGGTGACGCGGACCCTGCAGCGTGGGTGTTTCCTGGCGACGCCTCTGGTTTGGTCATGTGGCCGCCTCCCGAGTCGCGTGTCTTTGACGTCACGTTTCCTTGGTGACGGCTGCTGGCTTCGGCCTTGATGGTGTCGCTGCTGTGATGCGGCTGACATTTTGGGAATGCGCGGTTCGACAGTGAGGACGCGGATCTTGGCGCCCCTGCACAGGTGCTATGGTGTGAGTTGTTTTTAACTTATGTTGTTATAATTGCACTTTATATGATACACAGGTGATTTTTGAGTATGTTGATGAGTTGTGAACCAACAATTAAATCACAGTCATAATTGTTGGAACTGTATACACTGTGAATGTACTGTGATATATAAATCATCATGTAATCGTATTTGATAGATCCACTGTATAATGCACAATGCACTTTATTATGTTTTTTATGAACTAATCATGTTATATATTGAATAATTGTCACTATAATTTCTTGCTATTAATTGTGGGTATATATACCCTTGTATGACACTGTTTGATATGCTTGAGAAAGACCGCATCGAGACGGTTGAAACGTTGCAGAGGGAATAAAAGATCCACCTTTTTTCACTTTATCTGGAGTGCTGCCTCATCCTTTTGATATTTATCCATTTATAGCCGCTTGAGCCCACGGCTGAGAGGACGTGCACCTATATCTCTGTCTTTTGCTGCTGGGACCCGCTTTTTGGTTTCTATATATATATATATATATATATATATATATTTATATATAGACATCAAAAGGATGAGGCAGCACTCCAGGTAAATTGAAATGGTGGATCTTTTATTCCCTCTGCAACGTTTCAACCGTCTCAATGCGGTCTTTCACATGCTTGAGAAAGACCGCATTGAGACGGTTGAAACGTTGCAGAGGGAATAAAAGATCCACCATTTCACTTTACCTGGAGTGCTGCCTCATCCTTTTGATGTCTATCTATTTATAGCCGCTTGAGCCCACGGCTGAGAGGACTTGCACCTATATCTTTGTCTTGTGCTGCTGGGACCCGCATTTTGGTTTCTATATATATATATATATATATATAATGTGGGAAAAAAATATATGTTTAACATAACAACAAGATATAAAATTACTTTAAGCCAACTTTAAGCATACATGTCTAAATTCAGATATTGGGTGTGTTTTCAAATAGATCACATATCTATATATAGAATTCACAGGCAGGATTTGTGGTCTTATCTAGGCTGACGTCTGTGCATGGATGGTTTCCTGATTTAGATATACAGTTCTGGTTTGAATTGTATGAACATCAAATTAAACTATGAAATGAATACAAAGATAGCTTGTGGTTAAACGTAATTCTTACTATGTTCGTGGTAGATAAAGGTTACATACACAGCGTTAAAATGTGCTCCTCAAGGCTAATGAGCGCAGTTACTTATATATTGATCATGAATATAGGCAGGCTCCGTCAATTAGATATATGGGATACATCCATCTAAGCACTGTGGACTGGCACTTCCCAAAAAGCCATCTGTGGAAATGAATGTATTTCTTCCCCAAGATGAGTTCATGAAGGCTCATATCAGGAAGCATGTTCCCAAGGGTGGACTGGGAACTTAAAGCGGCCTTGGCAAAAAGTACCCCAGAAGAACCAAATACCACAGCGCAACCTAAAATACTGCCCAGAAGTTACCCCTCTGTGGTGGCCAGCACTATAATGAATAATAGAGCTCTACATGCCTGTTACATTCAGTCATGTTTGCTCTGATGTGGATATTCTGTTTTCTCATGTTCTCTTTTCAGCCCAAACCACCATGACAACTCTTAAGCAACACTTCAGGAGGACATCTACAGCGGCTGGCCTAGTACATAGGTATCTGAACCTTTTTTTAATGCAGGGAGTAAAAGATCTTTATGTACCCAACTCAGACGGAGGGCTCACACAGTCCCTTGAGCATTGGTCAACTGGGAATCCTCCCTGTAGTGTATATATGGCCAATCTGCCCCAGCATATTGCACTGTAAATTCTCTTTTCTTGTAGCCCTTTTTATTTGAAGAACCCCATTAAGTTTATTGAAAATCTATAGATCCTGTAAAGAATACTTTCCCCATCTTCCAGGTTGTCTACGAATCTCCCAAAATAGAAGGGATCTCCCAGACTCTTTATCTTCCCAGAAAGATAAAGCAACTCTCACACAAAGGTACTAGCAGGTCCTTGTTTAATTCTCTTTGTACCTATTGGCTCTAAGGGTGGTTGTAAATTATGCAGTGACCCCCTTACCCCTTGTAGCACCTACAAATAGCCAGAAAGGTCATCAATAAGAGATCAGTGGGGGTCTGACACCCGGCTCCCCACTAACCTACAGCCACAAGGCACCAGAAAAATATAATGGAGTCGAAAGCAGACATTTCCATCCACTGTGCAGCAGCCATATTGGCGCTTTCTGCTTCTGCGTGCAATAAGTATGCTTCGTTTCTTTGAAGGAGTCTTCTATACTCCAAAAAATGTATAGCAAAAAAAATAAGGTAGGTGGATAGATCAACCGCTTGTTATATTCAGAAGTGCTTAATATTGTACATGGACATTTTCCTAAATGTTGTGTTGTGACTCTGCTATCCTTCCGTATTCTCATAGGGATGTATACCTATGTGCTGACATAGCTGTAGGCAGAGCTGGGGGCTTCAGAGTGCAAGGTTTCTCACTAACCATTATCATCTAACCATGTATGGTCAAATTACTCCTCTGCTTTCCTTCACCAAGAAAACCTCATTTTATACTTATGCATTATTCAGTATAATATAATGTGCATATTAAATGTATTGGAATATTATACCATTACACTACTTCTAGCTCTACACAAACTCACGCCATCCTTATTCCATGGCTGTCATCTCAAGCTGTCGTAGGTTGCATACATTTCATTTATTGTAGGCAAGTAACGGGTTAATACTGCAATATATAATGCATGCAACAGCCTTCACAACAAGCCACAAGGTGTTCCACTTAATCATGTCATCTCCTGTGTACGTGCTCCTCGGTGTTCCTTCTTTCCATTTTACTGACATCTCATGTGATGTATTTATTTGTGGTCAAATTATGCAGCACCTCTCTGGCTGCCAACAAATTGCTAGAATGAACAGTGTCAGGAAAGCTGCATGTATTAGAGATGACTCTGCCCTAGGCAGATTCGTATTGATAGCTCTACACAGGGACCTATTGATCATGTTGCGCAAAGCCATGAAAAGCCAAAATACACAGCAATTTACAGAATTTTTGCATTCTGAAACTTTATCGTAATTTATCACCCTGCATCGTGGAACTGTGCTGTGGTTTGGGGACCAATGTAGAATGCTGTGTGAGTACACTATGATGTACAAAAATACTGATTACTAGAATAAAAACATACCTAGGAAAAAACGGTGGTATATAATATGTCATGCCGGCGCAAAGTATTAGTCTACACTCTACAGCAGCTTCGTAATGAAAAGTCATGGGACCTTCTAGAGGTGTCCAACAAATGCTGAGCAGACACTCTGAGGGGCAGACAAGTAGTCATGATTTTATTAAATTATAGCAAAAACCTCAACAGGTGCCAGATTATCACCCTGTATGGATTATCACACTGAATGAGTGATTACAGCCCTGGGTAATATGCTGGCGCTGCATATGCAACGCCAGAAATGCAGGGTTAAAACCAAAATTGTGTCAAAAGAAGTAAACTTCCTTTTCTCTGGCACTTATAAAGGTAAAGAACGGATCTGTCAGGAAGAAAGCTTAAAATAACATGTGAATTTCTTAATGGACGATCTCGGTTTTTTGTTTCTAGTCCTGTGAAATTTCAATTTTATATTTTAGTTTTGTACTTAAAATATGTCTTCCTGAATTATCAGATGCCAGATTAAAGGGTTTGTCCAACCTTTTTTGTAAGCGATGACCCATCCTTGAGATAGGCCATCACTAGCTGATCGGCATGAGAGAGGGCGCCACCCTGCACTCCACTGATCAGCTCTTTGGCTGTAGCTCCATTCCCGGAAGTTGGAGCCAGGATTACACTGCATCAACATTGTAGTGGACATCAACAGGAGCAGTGCTGTAGTGATGAGCGCTGTCCACTAGAATGTGGTCTGTAGCTCTGGCGCTGACTTCTGGCAATGGAGCTACACAGCACAGCTGATTGGGGGAAGGGGGGGACCATGGTTGATCAACTTGTGATAGCCTATCCTGAGGATAGACTATCACATAAAAAAGGCTCGACAACCACTTTAAAGTACTTTCACTGTACTTTAAGCTTCTATGAACCTTCTGATGGGTTACCTCCAGTGTTGGACTACAGTTCCTTGGACCCACCAAAGGAAAGTATTTTGGGATCCACCCACCACCTATACCAAAGGAATGTCCACTGGTATTTGCATCATAAAGTTTCTTGTTATTATTGTACACACCACAAATATTGGTTATTTGTGAATAAATCCATAAAAAAATAAACCCTACAGGCAAGCGACTGGCTCCAAATGGGGTTGCCTTCTGCCAGACCTTTGGGGCCTATTTTTATGTCAAAACCAGTTTTTTTGGTAGGCTAGTCCAACCCTCGTCCAGCGCTAGTTAATTCTCCTGTGTGTTCTTCTTTTAGTTTAGAGAAAAAATAACCAGAATATTCTATGATGTATTAAAGCAGGGATCTCAAACTGCGGCCCTCCAGCTGTTGCAAAACTACAACTCCCAGCATGCCCGGACAGCCTACAGGTATCAGCCTACAGCAGGGCATTGTGGGAGTTGTAGTTTTGCAACAGCTGGAGGGCCGCAGTTTGAGATGCCTGTATTAAAGGGATGTTGTCATATGGTGTTTTACCACATAACAGGTGGACACCTTTTATGATTATGGGAATGGAATACAGTTTGCATAATTTTAATTGCATTGTCATATTATGAAATATGCTTGACTACAGTAACAATTTTATACTATGGGAAATAGTGAAAAATAGACATTTTCTCATGAATTCCTGGCATCAAATAGGTTCCTCTCTGAGAGATGTTTATTTGTTAGTGAGGGCAAAATAAATAATTAACAGTGGTTATTATATAGTTATTATATAACCAATAAACCAACAAATAGTAATATACCCAGTGATCTTTAAAGGGGTTGTCCAATAAAAAATATTCTAGAGTTTTCAAACCAGCATCTGGATCTAAATACTTTAGTATGTAATTAATATAATTAAAAAAATTGCATAGCCACTTAGTTATTCAATTAACTCTATCTGTATAGCGCCACCTGCTGTTTGTTCCTTTTCTAATTTCTTTGCCCACCTCCCTGAGATGGACACACATGCTCAGTTCCATCTTTCAACTGCCACCAGCTGCAGTACACAGAATACGCCCCCTGAGCTGCCAGACTGCAATCAATGTAGTAGAACCACTGGAGCAATGAATGTGGAGATCGCTGGATCCATGTGAGGTACAGGATTGGTTCTAGCTTTGTTAGAAAGAGGTTGTCATGTACTGTAAGATGTATGATTTTTTTTTTTTTACATTAATCATGGGATAACCCCTTTAATTTTCAAATCACCCTGTTGTTTTAAAGGGTTTTTCCTAGGAAATTTACACTGATGATCTATCCTGTGGATAGTTCATCAGTGTCTGATTGAAGGGGGTCCGACATATGGGACCCCCACCGATCAGCTGCTTAAGAAGGAAGAGGCGCTCGCAGTAGTGCCATGGCTTACTCTCATCTTTCCCTAGGTTTTGTGACGTCACCTTCATTGGTCACATGGCCTAGGCGCGGCTCACCCTCATTGAAGTGAATGGGGCTGAGCTGCGATACCAAGCACAGCGGCTATACAATATACGGCGCTGGGCTTAGAAGGCTGCTGCTACTGCAAGCGCCAATGCCATCTCAAACAGCTGATTGGCAGAGGTCCTGGGTATTGGATCCCCACCAATCAGATACTGATGACCTATCCAGACTATAGGTCACCAGTATAAAACTCCTGGAGCTATTCAACCATATTCCAAATCCTTACTTCACTAAATGGGGCCTCCTGTGTAATGCTTTAACTGTTTCAGCCCGTTGACAATTACATTGACATTTTGGGAGAACAGAATTAGTCCAGCAGGTACCTTTTTTGACCACTAAAAATGATTGACTAAATTCCGAAAACTTTATAGGTCATCTTTAGGCCTCCACAGAATGTTTAGCAATGTTCCTACACTTTAGTGCTCCTCAGATTTTCTTCCATGTTTAGATCCTGATAACAACAGATCTACTGATTCTGAATAGAAAATTCAATTTGACACTATATTTGAGAGATTGCAGCCAACCCATAAAAATACAGTACACATACTTTGTAATAGATTTCTCCAGTAATATCACACCTATAGAGATATCACATATTTATCTGACAAATGGACAACTACTCTTACAATTTTGTTCACACTTTGTGTTTCCTTGTTGGGTTCCCTTTAGGAACAGAACAATGAAAATAACAGAAGCATCGGATTAACTGCAGTCAGACGGCACCTAATGGGCCCCATTAGGGTCAGGATAGGTTTCCGTCAGGTAGCCCAACATTGAACTGAACAAAATATTGCATCATGCTGCACTATTTTGTCCAGCATATTAAATCAGCACATTACAATTCATGGGGTGCATGTACAAACAAAGTCAACCATTACATAGTAATAAACTACGTAATTAACAATTCAAACAGAAGACATGAGCCAGTCACTCAGCCAGTGTCTGTGTACGCACAGAAATAAAAAGTGCATCAGGGTGCAGGTAGTGTGGGGATTAATGCTGAATGAAGAGATGGGAGGTCGAAGCAAAGGAGTCAGAATAGGCACATGGTAGGGCCCACCTAATAAGATTTGTTTTTAAAGCATGCTTAAAACTTTGGATATTGGACACTAATCTAATTTTCCAGGATATCACATTCCAGAGAACTGGTGCAGCACGAAAAAAGTCTTGGAGATGGAAGTGGGAAATTCAGATTATAGTGGAGGCTAAATTTATATAATTTACAATATGTAAAGCATAGCAGGGTGGTAGCCAGAGATATAGGGAAATTGATTAGGAAACCAGGGTAGTGACCTGCACAGGGTAGAGGCATTAATGTGATAACTGGACCGAATGTGGGTCTGGCTGCTGTGTAACATCCCGGAGTTATGTTACCAAACTCTTTTACCCCGCTACAGCATGTTAAGTGTATGTGTATTGTCATTCTGTATAAGCTAGCCTTGTATCCTTCATTATATGCATTTTCTAGGCCTGTTTTATATATTTGCTGTAGTTTTCCATGTACACCAGCAGGTGGCAGCAATGTGTGACCAGGAACTTAGTGTCAGTTTAGTTTTTCTAAACTGGAATAGTACATTCCAGTTTAGCTCCCCCCTCTTTAAGAAGGTGTGGAATGTTCCCACATCCTGCCTCATGGGGAGAAAAGGAAGTTAGCTTGGGGAAGGCTGTGTTGGTAGGAGCTCCCAGTTCTAGGGATCCCAACCCAGGATCGAGTCTCGGCTGAGACCAAAGATCTCCATTCCCAGTCTGAGCCCTTCAGCCTCAGCTGGTTGACAAATAAGCAGCCACCTCCAGTCCTCCAGGAAGAGCATTACCTGTGAGCATAACTGTGAGTAATATCCAGAGACCAGGAGAAGCCAAATTCCTCCTCAGCTAGTCAGTCCCATATCAAGCAGAAGATAGACAGAGCAGAAGACAGATTCCTGCCATATTCTCCAGGCATATAATAGAAGCAGAAGAGATATTGATCCCTGCCACATATTGCCAATACCTGCTGGGACCTAAAGACTAATGCTGTATCTCGTATGGATTTATGCTGCCTCCAGTAAAGACACTTACTCCTGCTAACAACACTCAATTTATTGCAAGTGAGCCAAGATCCAGGAGTCCAGCCGTACCAAGGTAGGAGACACCGTTGACACTGTTGTTGCTGCTACACAGAGACATTACCCCACTCTGGCATTCCTCACCTGGTACGTGAGTTGCAACACCTTAAAGGGCCCTGTGACTGTACCCTGCGCACATTGCAATTGGCGTCACGAACAGAAACTTTTAACTATCATTTACACCTGACCCAGTCAGTGCATATTATTGCGTCAGTGTGCATTTGTCCAATCCGGCTTACTGCAGCTGCATTCAGGAAAACCCGGAGTAGGGAGGATATGGTCAGGATGAGGACAGATTAGTAGTGAGGACTGGCCATTGGAAATTTCCCTGTGAGCTGATGCCAAGGAGGCCGTCTGAGCCCTCCTGCTGGCCAAGTGCATAACAATCTGATGCTCTCTATGTAACACTGGTGGCATCAGGTACTTACGTACCTGGCCGGCACTAAAGTAAGGTATGGCTCTCTACCCCACCATTCACCCTCATTGGCAACAGGCCCCTATATAAGGCAGTGTACAAATAGCACAGGGACACATGCTTAAATAGGCTTGTGGCCTGCACCACAGATGAGAGCTTTGAGTGGGACTCAGGTATTTTTTTTCCCCCTTGGCTATTTGGAGAGCATAATACTGAGGGCACTACTATACTAGTAGCGGCAGTCTAGGCAGGATGCTGAAGGTAGGGTTGGGTTGTTGCAGTGATCAGCATCTCACCTCCTAATCCCCTACTCCATATCTTAATTAGAGGCAAGTAGAGGAGGAGGAGGAGGAAAGAACGTGGCAGCTGGTGCTGGCCACCACAGAAGGGCAGCTTCTGGGGTAGTATATTGAGCGGTACTGTGGTATGGGGTTCTGCTGGGGTGGTATTTTATGCTGGCATTGCCTATGTTGACCCCATCTACTTGTGTTGCCCCCCTTTAGTGCATTTGGAACCCCCTACAAGATGGAGTCCAGTATTAAGTTTTTTCCAGGGCCACTTTAAGTTCCCAGTCCGCCCCGGTAGTAAGATACAGTACTCAAAACAAGAATGAATCAGCGCCGCAATAAAAGTTTTGGCTGTTTCCACGGTATGAAAGGATGGTAGAGAAATAGAATTTAGTCAATAGGTTACATTTGTCTTGAGGTGGAAGAAGAGGATCAGAAATATGATCGGGATTAGATTAGGGTTTAAATTTCATTGCAGTTTTGTTGTATTGGAATAAACCCACATGGCTGATGGATGGAGTCAAACTCAGATACGGTATACTTCACTACAGTTTAGTTTTTGGAAAAAACTGAATTTACTACGCCCTGCACTCCTGAATTCTGGCTATAATTTGGGGTCAATTGTACAAACATTTTGCAACTTTCTGCATTTTTACACAACTCACTCCAGTTTTGAAACGTGGATGGGAAAGTGGGCATTAGTTAAGTATGTTAATTAGTTTCACTACAGATTTATCACTGACACTTTAAAAAAAAGTTGAAAAAAAAGTTGCATGGAGTACAAATAACTTACTGCTTAAGTTTTATTAACTCTTTCTGGTGGGATGGGGGCTGCTATACAGTCCCTATTTACTGTATCGCAGCTTCCCCCTGCTTCCCTGCACTGCCTGTAGTGAGCGCTTATCACTCAGGCTGGGTTCAGACCTGAGCATTTTACAGCGCGTTCCAATGGGAATGGTTCTCATCTGGGCGTTTTACAGCGTGTACGATCGCGCTGTAAAACGCCCGACGCCCCAAAAAGTACATGAGCTTCTTTGGGGCGTCTTGTCGCGCGTTCCCGTACATTGACTTAGCGGGAACGCGCGACAATAGGCGTTCGCTTGTTCCGGAGCCGCGTATGTCAGACGCCCGTAGAATCGCGCATACAGAGCGCGACATCCCGAACGCTCAGGTCTGAACCCAGCGTTAGTCAGGCATCGCTCCTGACGTCTGGTTCATAAAGTCAGCAGCACTAGTGTTGGGCGAGCATGCTCGCCGAACACTAATTTTACTCAAAAATCGCCTTGTTTGGCCCAACACTGCGTGTGCTCGAGCGCGATGCTCGAATATCCTCCCCGCACGTTTGTTGGCTGCTACACAGCCAATAAACCTGCAGGTAAGTACTGCCTTTCACTGTAATGCTGTAGCCATGTAGCCATGCTGGCCGGAACGTGTCATCAGGTGCTATATAGTAAACTAATTATTTACAATTGGTCACTAGGACCAGATTGTCTCTGGGTTAACACGTGTTGTTTAAGGTATCTAAAAATTAACATTTATTGTTTATCCTTAAAATCGCTAAACTAGAACTGACATACTTAAAACTATCAGCCGTGTCTGCACTATGGCTCATGCGTCACGATTCCGCTGTCTAATGTGTGTCACTTTTAGTCCTACGTCCAAGTGTACGGCTAATCTGTATCCGCTACTTAGGGAGCACATGATCAAAAGTACCTCCCACTTGTCTGTTAGTCTATGGGCACACGCTGCGTCACTTGCGCTTGCGCTCAATCTTTGTACTGGTCCGGACTGTCATCCGTTACTGCGCATGCCTGGGTACTTATATTATTTCAATCCCGATCTCCTGATTGATCTGCGCATTTATGCGCTGTTGGGTTTTGGGACTATAGCTTCCTCACAGCGCATGCGTATGGTGGTCCTGCTGTTTATGGGCCGGCCAAGTACATATCGGTTGTGCGCATGTTTAGGCACTTAGTAATTTTCCAGGGCAGATTCCGTGCCCTACTATGCTTGCTCAAGATGATAGAGCAGGCTAGTGACATATGATTCTGCGCATGCGCCGGGACTTCTTAACTGAGAAGGCGCCGCAGGTGCTACTGCGCATGTCAGGGCACTTGGTCTCTATAAATGTATCATCCGTTTCTGCGCATGCCTAGGTACTTATATTTTATTTTATTTTAGACCCGACCTCCTGATTGATCTGCGCATGCGTGTGCTGTTTGGTTTCGGAAATATAACTTTCCTCAGCGCATGCGTGTGATGGTCCTGCTGTTTGGGGCCGGCTGGGTGCATGTCGACTGTGTGCATGTTTAAGCACTTAGTAATTATCAGATTTTGTGCTCTACTGCTATATAGCACCCGATGACACATGTTCAGCTCAGTCTTAGTCAGGGAGAGCTGCGCTAAAGAAGGGACAGAGTGAAATACTAATATTTTTATTGAAAAAAACTTATAAGAGACCCAAATGTCCTTTTAAGGACTATTGTATCTGGCAGCAATAAAATTATTAGTGCAACCTGCGCTAAATTGCATGGAATTGTTAGAGACCCAAAAGTCCTTTTAAGGACTATAGTTGTATTTAGCAACAATATATATTTTTAGCGCAACCTGCACTAAATAGCTTGCAATTGTTTGGCCGCCCTAGACAGTGACATTATCTGCACTACATCTCCTGCCTAACGTGTGCGCAGCCTAAAAATATCTGTGACATCCAGCGTACTTTTTCCGTAGACAGTGTCCACTGCAGACAGGTTACATTACCTGCGCTACATCTCCTGTATAATGTTTGCGTATCTGAAATATTAGTGACATTAATTCAGTGTAATTTTTTATTAGCCGCTGGTGACAGCGACATTACTTGCACTATACCTCCTGTATAACGTTTGCGCATCCTAAAATTATCTGTGACATTCAGTGTACTTTTTTCATAGACACTGCGGACAGCGACATTATTTGTGCTACATCACCTGTTTAACATGTGCCCATCGTAAAAATATCTGTGACATTCTGTGTAATTTATTTGCGCATACACTTACAAAACCTGCGCTACTGTACATGTGACATAGGCCTCATGTACACGACCGTTGTTTTATTCCGTGTCCATTGCGCCGTTTTTCGTGATTTTCAGCGGACCCATTGACTTTCAATGGGTCAGTTGAAAACTCGGCTAATGCACCGTTTGTCATCCGCGTCCGTGATCCGTGGTTACAGTCCGTCCCAAAAATATAACCTGTCCTATTTTTTTCACGGAAAATGGTTCGCGGACCCATTCAAGTCAATGGGACCGTGAAAAAATGCAGAGGCACACAAGATTGTCATCTGCGTCCTAGCATCCGCGTCAGTTTTTTTTCTATCATTTGCATGGCAAACTGACTTAGACTTTTTTTTTACTTTCCTTTATGTCTGGTGGACCTCCAAAAATAAAGGAAGACACACGGAAACAGAAACGGAAACGGATCACGGAACAACAGAACCCCATTTTGCAGAAGGGAACACAACAACGGTCGTGTGCATGAGGCCATACTTGCAAGCATATATACCATTTAATATGCTCAAGGTGAGCAGTAAGGGACAGGGAAGTGGCCGTGCTGCTGATGGTGTACGCAGATGCCGTGGCCCTCGGCTCGGTGAAACTGTGCCTGCTGCCAGAGCACAAGAAACACACTCATCCACGATACCTAGTTTCATGTCCCAGTTTGCAGGGCGGCGCAGGACACCACTCTCGAAGTCAAACCAGTGTGACCAGGTGGTCGGTTGGATTGCAGCAGATAATGCTTCCAGTCGGTTAAGCACCACCCTGATCCTCCTTCCTCCCACCATGGATAGTCTTGGCAAACAAGTGATCCCACACTTGAATATTCCAAGGAGCTCTTTTCAGTGCCATTCCTTGATTTTGCCCTCTCGCCAAGCCCGCTTGAAGAGGGACATGAGGAGATCTTGTGCCCTGATTCCCAAACCCTTGAGCATCCGCAGTCACAAGAAGATGACGGTGGGGAATGGCAATTAGTGTTTCACGAGGTGGATGATGATGATGAGACACAGTTGCCAATAAGTCAACTGCAATTAGTGTCTCAAGAGGTTGATGATGAGGATGAGACACAGTTGTCAATAACTGAGGTTGTTGCTAGGTCAACAAGTCAGGAGGATAACCAGAGTGAGGAAGTGGAAGAGGAGGTGGTGGACGATGAAGTCACTGACCCAACCTGGGAAGGTGGCAAGCCGAGTGAGGACTGCAGTACAGAGGGGGAGGAATCCGCAGCACCTTAACAGACTGGAAGAGGCAGTGGGGTGGCAAAAGGGAGAAGGCGGGCCACACCAAACAGGCCCGCAACTGTTCCCCGAAGCACCCCCTTGCGGCAATCTCCTTTGCCAAGGGGTAGGTGTTCCGCAGTCTGGCGCTTTTTTGAGTAAAGTGTGGACGATAAAATAATTGTTATTTGCAACCTGTGCTGTACCAAAATGAGCAGGGGCGTGAACACTAGCAACCTCACCACCACCAGCATGATCTGCTACATGGCATCAAAGCACCCTAATCGGTGGGCCGAACACCTGTGTCCACAATCAGTGTTTGCGGGTCACACCACTGCCTCCTCTTCCTCTGTGTTACGTGCTGGCCAAACCCCTGTCCAAGATGCAGGCCCCTATGCCTCCCGCCATGCACCTGGACCTTCGCAAGCACCACCAGATAGCACATCCTTTTCTGTGTCCCAACGCAGCATACAGATGTCTATACCCCAGGCCTTTGAACGAAAGCGCAAATACTCAGCCACCCACCCACAGGCCATAGCACTAAATGCGCACCTTTCCAAATTACTGTCCCTGAAAATGTTGCCATTTAGGCTTGTGGACACTGAGGCTTTCCGCAGCCTGATGGCGGTGGCCGTCCCGCGTTACTCTGTCCCCAGCTGACAATATTTTTCACGATGTGCAGTCCCAGCCTTACACCAACATCACCCGTGCCCTGACCAATGCAGTTATTGGGTAGGTCCACTTAATGACTGACACATGGACAAGTACTATACTGCAACGAAGAGATGCAAGGCGGCACTGCCGCAAACCTGTTCAGGTGAGGGGTGGTATACTGTGGAAGCCAGTCCTAATTGAAGCAATATAATGCGGTGTTCTACTGCTTAGATAGTGTAAAGTCCAAGCAAATATAAGGTAATCCAAAAGATAAGAAACTACAGCGGCACTCACCAATTGCAGTAATAATGTAGTTCTTTATTCGCACACACGAAGTAAGTTACACGGGCTGGGGCGGACAAACAGAGTTGAGTCACTGAGTGATCAGCTGGCGACGGCCGTTTCGCGCACTTGCGCTTCTTCTGGCCTCTGACCTCATCGCGCTTGCTCTACGTTCCTTTAAATGCGTCCATGTTGCCTAGGCGACTCAGGACGCTGAGGATATCCTCATCCCAAGCGGGGACGAGAGATGTATGAACAAACTATTCCCTGACATTAGCAATGCACCTTATCTATGGCATAGGTCTATAGAGGAGCTGTGGCAGGGGATAAGGGACCAGACTGAGCTATGGCTCTCGCCACTCAACCTACAACCAGGCATGGTTGTGTCTTATAATGGCATTAACTTGGTGGCGGCTTTGGAGCTCGGCAAGCTTACACACATACCATGCCTAGCCCACGTGTTCAACCTAGTGGTTCAGCGGTTGCTCAAAACCTACCCCAATTTGTCTGAGCTACTGGTGAATGTGCACCGCGTGTGTGCCCATTTCCGCAAGTCATCGACAGCTTCCGCCGGTCTGGCAACGCTGTAGCAGCACTTGCAATTGCCAGTTCACTGACTGTTGTGCGACGTGAGCATGCGCTGGAACTCCACGTTCCACATGTTGGCTAGGCTTTATGAGCAGCAGAGGGCAGTAGTGGAATACCAGCTGCAACATGGTCGTCGCCTTTCCAGTCAGCTTTCGCTCTTCACAAGCGAAGAGTGGGCATTGATGTCTGACCTCTGTGAGGTTTTACGCAACTTGGAGGAATCAACACAGATGGTGAGCGATGATAACGCTATTATCAGCAAAACCATCCCACTTCTGTGTCTACTCAAACGTTCGCTGCTCACAATTAAGGCGGACGCTTTGCATGTGGAAGAGGTAGAAATGGGGGAAGACAGTACACAGGGTGATAGCCAGACCACCCTCAGTTCATCTTCTCAGCGTAAATTGGATGATGAGGAGGAGCAGGAGACGGTTGCCTCTGCTACAGAGGATAGTACCCATGGAAGTTTTATTCCATCTGTTCAGCGTGGATGGGTAGAAGAGAAGGAAGAGGATGAGGAGATTGAGAGTCATCCTCCTGATGAGGACAGCGAAGTCTTGTCTGTTGGGACTCTGGCACACATGGCTGACTTTATGTTAGGATGCCTTTCCTGTGACCCTTGCGTTGTACGCATTTTGGCCAACACTTATTACTGGTTGTTCACCCTTCTCACCCCCCGTTACAAAGATAACTTCTCATCTCTCATTCCTGTGGTGGAGAGGACGAGCAAAATGGTGCAATACCAGAAGGTCCTCGCGGAAAAATTGCTCCAAAGATTTCCAGCTGACAACAGTGGCTGCAGAGTACGTAGTTCCTTGGCCAACCAAGGAGGGGAACACACAGCAGTTCCAACAGAGAGAGGGCAACACTCTCCAAGGTGTGGGACAGTTTTATGACACCCCGCCAGCACCCTCAACCTGATGCACGGCCTAGTGTCATAAGGAGGGAATATGATGAAGGAGTAATTTCCCCTGACTTCTCTACTCCACCAGAGGAAAGAGGCTGAACATAAAGGCTCTCTAAGGCAACTTTCACACTAGCATTCGGGTGTCCGCTTCTGAGCTCCGTTTGAAGGGGCTCACAAGCGGCCCCGAACGCATCCGTCCAGCACTAATGCATTCTGAGTGGACCCGGATCCGCTCAGAATGCATCAGTCTGGCGGCGTTCAGCCGACGCTCAGCAGGCGGACACCTGAACGCTGCTTGCAGCGTTCGGGTGTCCGCCTGGCCGTGCGGAGGCGTGCGGATCCGTCCAGACTTACAATGTAAGTCAATGGGGACGGATCCGTTTGAAGATGACATAATATGGCTCAATCTTCAAACGGATCCGTCCCCCACTGACTTTCAATGTAAAGTCTGGATGGATCCGTTCAGGCTACTTTCACACTTAGAATTTTTTTTAACAATATAATGCAGACGGATCCGTTCTGAACAGAGCCACCGTCTGCATTATATGAGCGGATCCGTCTCAGACGGATCCGCTCTGAACGCAAGTGTGAAAGTAGCCTAAATGTGGCTTTTATGGTGTATTGAATACATTGTATTCCCATGCACCCCTTCCACCACTAAAAAGGGTATATGGTTCAATCTCCCTTTTCTCGTCCTCCTCCTCCAACATATCAACATGCTTACTAGGCTGCCCTCGCTCCTATTTTAGAGGGTCAGCTCAGCAGCACGCCCTCACCCATATTGTTTTTGAGGGTCACCAGCAGACCCCCAACCATATTTTTGAAGGTCACCAGCAGGCCCTCACCCATAATGTTTTAGAGGGTCACCAGCAGGCCCTAGCCCATAATGTTTTAGAGGGTCACCAGCAAGCCCTTGTTCTTAATGTTTTAGAGGGTCACTAGCAGGCCCTCGCCCATAATGTTTTAGATGGTCAGATCAGCAGCAGGCACTCGCCCTAATGTTTTAGAGGGACAGCTCAGTATCAGACCCTCACCCATAATATTTTAGATGGTGAGGTCAGCAGCAGACCCACGCCCCTAATGTTTTAGATGGTCCGATCAGCAGCAGGCACTCGCCCCTAATGTTTTAGATGGTCAGATCAGCAGCAGGCACTCGCCCCTAATGTTTTAGAGGGTCAGCTCAGCAGCAGGCCCTCGCCACTAATGTTTTAGATGGTCAGCTCAGCAGCAGGCATTAGCCCCTAATGTTTTAGAGGGTCAGCTCAGCAGCAGGCACTCGCCCCTAATGCAACAATACCAAAAAATATGGAGGGTTTTTTATTTTTTAATATTTCAATTTTTTTCAATGGAAAAATTTGTATTTTTAACTAGGAGATTTTTTATTTTATTTAATACGACTGTATTTAACTCTTATTTGCTATTTATTAGTCCCACAAGAGAAATTTGAAATGCAATCCTATAATTGCTTCTATAATACATTGGACTGCTTACAGTGTACAATGTATTATACCGTTGATGGGATACTAAAAGGCACTATCAGGCTGCGCTTCTGGCATACACTGTAGGCAGACATGGTGGCGTTTATTATGCCAGGTTATGACAGGTTATGTCATCGGCACTCCGCAATCTCATTTGCGGTGGTGCCGATGCCTGAGAGATGGAGTCCAATCCCTCTAAACCACTTAGATGCTGTGGTCTCTATTGGGAGAACTGTGCAGTGCTTAGACTGGGCTGCTATAAAAAGGTGGTCTAGCTTAAGGCCTCTTAGTGTCTGCAGTAAAAAGGCATATTTGTAGTCACTAAGGGATTTAAGATGAACTAAAAACATAGACATTTGATACATTTAGTGCAAAGTACACCAATGCAGACACAAGCAAAACTGACTTCAGATATTAGCTTCATGATAAATTCCTCCCTTAATATGTAAAATATATGTATAAGGTAACCGCTAATAGCAGCACAAGGTAAAGTGACAAGGCTGTATCAATAATTATACAGATGCACAAAGGGTCACTGAAGGGGCCACCCAATTAAAGGAGCTGTAGTCTGTTGAAATGCTACACACATAGATATTTCCTGGCTGTTTTTAATCATTAGAAGCTAATTACAATTTTCTGCCTAAGGCCCTAGACTGTGTTTGGCTTGATTTCCTGGAAGTGACAGGATATTAGAACACCTCGTTTTTATTTACTATGAACAGAAATATATGTGGCAGGCGCAGCACTATGAAGTTTTTTTGCGCTGTGGCATTAGAAGAATTCTGATATCTCTGACTTTTAGTCTAACCAGACTGTTTGTTACCCTGTAATTCCTCTAGCGCCTTTCTATGGGAACAGTAGGTTTAAAGAGCACACCGAATGCTTGAAATAACTTCTTTATTGACTTCAACTTTTCTTCATATAGCACTGCCGCCTCCGCAGCAGATAGTCCATGTACAAAACATGTATTGAATAAAGTATCACAAAATGGCGGTATGCATAAGATGATGGTTCAACTGTTCAATCTTGTCATTCAACATAAAATAGTGGATATATTTCTCTCTTCAGTATCTGTACTCTCACTTTAAGGTATTTAAGCACTTCATGATCTCTCTGAGAGGTACAGTCGTGGCCAAAAGTTTTGAGAATTACATAAACATTGGAAATTGGAAAAGTTGCTGCTTAAGTTTTTATAATAGCAATTTGCATATACTCCAGAATGTTATGAAGAGTGATCAGATGAATTGCATAGTCCTTCTTTGCCATGAAAATTTACTTAATCCCCCCAAAAACTTTCCACTGCATTTTATTGCTGTCATTAAAGGACCTGCTGAGATCATTTCAGTAATCGTCTTGTTAACTCAGGTGAGAATGTTGACGAGCACAAGGCTGGAGATCATTATGTCAGGTTGATTGGGTTAAAATGGCAGACTTGACCTGTTAAATGGAGGATGATGCTTGAAATCATTGTTCTTCCATTGTTAACCATGGTGACCTGCAAAGAAACGTGTGCAGCCATCATTGCGTTGCATAAAAATGACTTCACAGGCAAGAATATTGTGGCTACTAAGATTTCACCTCAATCAACAATTTATAGGATCATCAAGAACTTCAAGGAAAGAGGTTCAATTCTTGTTAAGAAGGCTTCAGGGCATCCAAGAAAGTCCAGCAAGCGCCAGGATCGTCTCCTAAAGAAGATTCAGCTGCGGGATCGGAGTGCCACCAGTGCAGAACTTGCTCAGGAATGGCAGCAGGCAGGTGTGAGCGCATCTGCACGCACAGTGAGGCGAAGACTTTTGGAAGATGGCCTGGTGTCAAGAGGGGCAGCAAAGAAGCCACTTCTCTCCCAAAAAAACATCAGGGACAGATTGATCTTCTGCAGAAAATATGGTGAATGGACTGCTGAGGACTGGGGCAAAGTCATATTCTCCGATAAAGCCTCTTTCTGATTGTTTGGGGCATCAGGAAAAACGCTTGTCCGGAGAAGAAAAGGTGAGCGCTACCATCAGTCCTGTGTCATGCCAACAGTAAAGCATCCTGAGACCATTCATGTGTGGGGTTGCTTCTCATCCAAGGGAGTGGGCTCACTTACAATTTTGCCCAAAAACACAGCCATGAATAAAGAATGGTACCAAAACACCCTCCAACAGCAACTTCTTCCAACAATCCAACAACAGTTTGGTGAAGAACAATGCATTTTCCAGCACGATGGAGCACCGTGCCATAAGGCAAAATGATAACTAAGTGGCTCGGGGACCAAAACGTTGACATTTTGGGTCCATGGCCTGGAAACTCCCCAGATCTTAATCCCATTGAGAACTTGTGGTCAATCCTCAAGAGGCGGGTGGACAAACAAAAACCCACTAATTCTGACAAACTCCAAGAAGTGATTATGAAAGAATGGGTTGCTATCAGTCAGGAATTGGCCCAGAAGTTGATTGAGAGCATGCCCAGTCGAATTGCAGAGGTCCTGAAAAAGAGGGGCCAACACTGCAAATACTGACTCTTTGCATAAATGTCATGTAATTGTCGATAAAAGCCTTTGAAATGTATGAAGTGCGTGTAATTATATTTCACTACATCACAGAAACAACTGAAACAAAGATCTAAAAGCAGTTTAGTAGCAAACTTTGTGAAAACTAATATTTGTGTCATTCTCAAAACTTTTGGCCAGGACTGTATATCTGATGTCTAACTAATAGTTCACTTGCTGAATTTGTTTGCAATTTGCAGTATGCAGTTAGCAGTAACTATTTTCAGATTAGTTGAGTATGATCTGATATGGTTGTATGCAATTTGGATTGTAATATGGAATTTGAAATTTGATTGTGAACTTTGTAGTTTGCAATTGTGAACTTTGTAGTTTGCAATTGTGAACTTTGTAGTTTGCAATTTGTGGAACTGTAAGTAAACACATATATAACTGGTTCAAAATACAGTTCTAATCACTATATTAACAATAGGAACATTATATAACTGTTCTAAATACTTATGTTGGCGTTTCTGCTTCCATAAAACACAGCTCTTAGTGGAGTGAATGTCTGTTCAGCTCCTCTACTCTGGTGTAATGATTCTAGCAGCTCCTGCTAGGGGGATTTCCCACACAGGCAGTGTGTGAGGCTCGCTGTGATTGGTAAAAACTCCTGCTGTGTGTGAGGCTGGCTGTGATTGGTCAAGACTCCTGCCCAGCAACAACAGTTTAACTCTATGCTTTCTGTTGTCTCTGCTGTGTCATTAAGCTTACCTTACATTATATAATTAATCTTAAAGGCATATTATCTTTTCTGCTTTTGTGAAAACAAGATATACCAGTTTTATGATATCCAAACATGAAGTTACTGTAAATAACTCTGCTTTTGTCTTTAACACACACACACATAGGAACTGTATTAAGGTTATTGGCAGGTTTAGCTGTATAAACATATAAGCTATATTAGCAACCTGGGACAGGTCTTAGCTGGCCAGCTACAATATACACACAAGTCAAATTCACAGAAAGCAGAGCAGAATAGCATATCAGCTTCCTTAGTGTGTAGGGGTGCACATACCATAGAGGCAAAGTTGCTATGGGGCCATTGGAGACGGGGGATCAGCTTAATTTGTATACATGATATTTAATTTAAATAAATAAAAATGATTAGTAATATTATCCAGGATTAGAAAAACATGGCTTCTTTTTATCAGAAACAGTGCCATACTTGTCCATCAGTTGGGGACAGGTGTGGTCCTGTTTTTGGAAGAAAGCATCCATATTTTTCTAACCGCGAGCAACCACTTTAAAGGAGTGTACCGGGATCAACATCTTCTCCATGCTTTTTTTTCAGTATCAACTCTCCTGACCAGTTTTCACCATGTAAACAAATCACTGTGGTTTGTATCCTATATGTAGCACTTCCTGTTCCTGTATCCAACCAAACCCATGATGCACTTCTCCTTTCTCTGCCCCTAACAATGCCTGGCTAGTTTGTAGCTCCTCCCACTCATCTAGTTACATAGGCACTCCCCTATCACTGCCCCTAACAATGCCCAGCTAGTTTATAGCTCCTCCCACCCAGCTAGTAACATAGACATTCCCCTATCACTGCCCTCCTATGGACATAGCATCACTGGGAGAGCTGCATGGACATGGTCATGTGACCACAGCCCAAACCGAAAGATAGGAGCAAAAAAGGTAAAAGAATTACAAAATTACAACTACCTTAACTAATTATTTTAAAAGATGTTAATGCAAACTGGGAAACCCCTTTAAGCATAAAACAGAAAGTTCGATACTTTTTGAGACGCTGTCTAGAATGTGCATCGTCTTTGGTAATAGAAAATGCTTCCTCCAGTATTCCTCAGTAGTAAATCCTTTTTTCAATTTGTTTAAGGTTCCTTTTATGTCTCTGAAAGTTTGAAGGGATCTGTTACCAGGAAATTCACTGGTAAAGCTGTCACAATGCCTTGTAGGGCTATCTCAGCTGAATGTAATGACACCTTTCACTTAGCGATGTGTTGCTTCATTCTGCAGAATAAGTATGTTTAATTCATGTGCAAATGAGTAGTTAACTGCATTGAGGGTGCACCTTTTCTCCTCCTGCTTTCTCTGCCATCCCCTCCCTCTCCTTCTTGATTGACATGGCCAGGCAAGGTGACTATACAGTAACCTGGCCTTGTCAATCAAGTGGAGAGGGAAGGGTGGCAGATAAGCAGGAGGAGCAATGATGCACAGAGTGGCTTGGGACTGCGCTCTGTGCACTTAACTGCTCATTTGCATTGGGATTTACTTGAAGTACTTTTTCCCTAGAATAAAATACGTTTCAAAGGCTTTTATCGACAATTACATGACATTTATGCAAAGAGTCTTCTTTTTCAGGACCTCTGCAATTCGACTGGGCAGGGCCGGCGCCACCAGTAAGGCGACTTAGGTAGTCGCCTAGGGCGCCATTCAGCAGGGGGTGCCCGTTGCGTTTTTAAAAAAAAAGTTCGGCCGGCGGCGACCCTCATGCTGCGCAGCCTGAGCGGCTGAGGCTGAGCGCTTGTCGCTCTAAAGAATCCTGCCTGCTGTGTCTGCTCTATGTTGTTAATGTAGCGTGGCCGAGCTCTGTTCGGTCCGCGGTATAGGAGCTTTTGTTTCCTGTACCCGGCCGGACTGACAGGAAGTGCTCACTTAGTGTGCACTTCCTGTCAGTCCGGCCGGGTACAGGAAACAAAGCTCCTGTACCGCGGACCGAACAGAGCTCGGCCACGCTACACTAGAGGTGGGGGGGTAGAATGAGAGTGACGGGGGGGTGGA